>NW_020169832.1:1504365-1513140 GCF_002117355.1 Postia placenta MAD-698-R-SB12 | reverse complement strand
AAACCACAATGTGGTCTTGTGTTCACCACTCTTCCATTATCGGAAGAGAGCTGGTCACACGACCACTCGCTGATTCCTCCGATGTCGTCGTGTCGTGTGCAAAACTGGCTCAGGCATTCGCCAATTGCCGGCGCGGCGCGGGGTCTGGCAGAAGCCCATGGCGATTGCTGGCAAGAGTGGCGCAACTGGCGAATGGTATGTCTTCATGCTCGGAGGCGAGAAAGGTTCCACAGTGCAACTACAGATCGAGATGATAGCAGTGACCTCAGATCCCACTTCCCCGGAGCTTTCTCCTTGTCGTTGTGTATCCCAGCTTCCTCCGCCTCGCTGAGGGTACAATGCCCTTCCGAACATTATTAAGTTGATCTGGGTCATAGACCTGGATTTTTTCGTCGATCAGAGAATATAGGTCATGTTCGCCTGCGTACTCAAGTTTGTTGATAGCTTGAGTATAGGGGAGGCAGCTAATGCTGGGTTGCGTGAGAGACTTTACCTCAGATAATGTGCTCAGAGTCTGGACTATGCCTGACCCTTCCGAGTTGCGCCAGCAATCGCCATTCGCTGTCGCTGCGCCAAGTGGTGCGCGCCAATCGCCGCGGCTGGCGCGGTTGGGCGCAGTTTTGCCTTTCCAACAACTCTACCGTGCCGCCCATCCGCTAACCAACCCCCGACCACACAGCTGGCGCGTCACCGAAATCAGCCAGATCCTCCTCGTCCTCCTCGACGCGCGCTGCCCGCTCCTCCACTACCCGCCCGCGCTCGCCGCGCACCTCGCGACCGCGCCCATCCGCACGATCCTCGTCCTCACCAAGGTCGACATCGCCGGCCCCGCGCGCGCCGACGCGTGGGCGCGCTTCCTCCACGCGCGCTTCCCCGGTGTGCGCGTCGTGCAGGCCGAGGCCTACGCGCACGGCGAGCCGGAGGACGCGGAGGCGGGCAAGGGCAAGGGCACGTCCGCGCCGCGCCTCCCACGCGCGTTCCGCGAGACCCTTGTGAGCGCGCTGCGCGACGCGCACGCCGAGCTGCTGCAGCCCCGGGGGGACGTCCAGGACGACCCGGAGAGGGAGTGGGAGTGGAACCCGCGCGTGCGCCGCGAAGTGGACTGGGAGCAGGTGCTCCACGTAACGGATGCGCAGGCGGGTAGTGTCGTGAGCGGCGCTGCGGCTCCTCGCTCGCACCGGGATGCCCCCGACGAAGAGGCGGGGACGGAAGGCAAGCGCGAGGAGAATGACGAGGACCCTGAGTTCCTCACGATCGGGCTCATCGGTACGTGCTGACACAGGCCATGCCTCGCGGCTAAATCGAGTTCTACACAGGCCAGCCTAACGTCGGAAAATCATCTCTACTGAATGCGCTGTTCGGCACGCACAAGGTGAAGGCATCAAAGACCCCGGGAAAGGTTCGCGTCCACGAATGCCACATGCCTGCCACTCATCATTGACGGTCTTCGCGCAGACAAAACACTTCCAAACGCTGTTCTGGACACCCGAGGTGCGCCTCGTCGACTGCCCCGGGCTCGTCATGCCCAACTTTGTGCCCAGGTGCGTCCCTCGATGACGGCCGGTGAGACCGCACGCGCCGCCGCTCAGAGCTGTTGCGTGTCCGTGCCCTGGTTGCGACGCATTGATCGTGATTGTGCGTCTCCTCGCGCGGCCCGCGTAATATTGATATACCCCTCGGCCGATCGCTTGGTTGTCGAGACTGATGCTTGCCACGGTCTCGTGAGTGTGCGAGAAGAGACCGTGTAGAATTGAGGAGATAGGACAAGGCAAGGGGAATAGAGAGTGGTGGGGAATAGAGAGCAGCGGGGAGTAGAGAGCGGTGGGGAATAGAGAGCGGTGGGGAGTGCAGAGTGGCAGGGAGTAGATGACAGTGCGGTAGTCGAGTCGTACAAGGTAGGGCAACAAATATATTTCAAGGCTTATTGCTACCCATACAGTCTCGTCTAATGCTGTCCCCGCTGCCCCGCCCATCGCTCTCTCCTCGCCCGCCATCGTCCCGCCACTGGCATACTTCATCCTTGTGCGCGCGTCTGTACAGCCCGGTCAGCGTGCTCCGCGGACGCCTCGAGCACGCGGAGGGCGTCCTCGATCTCCTGGATGGTACCGAGCGACGCATGGTGTGCACGCCGAGAGCGGAAGAGGGCGGCGATCTTGGCGGCGACAGCGGGGGAGACGGCAGGCTTGCGTTCGAGTTTGGCACGCGGAGCCGGCTCTGACGACTCAGACTTAGCGTCCGCGACGTTGACAGGCACGGGGGTGGCCGCAGCTGCGCTCGCAGTCTGGAAAGAAGGCGATAAGTGACTGTATGTGAAGTCGCTTGCGCATCGCAAAAGCACGCGCTGTCCCCGGTCAGCGCGGTGTGACCGAGGCTAGCATTCGTCGCGCGTCGGGGCTGGCATTGGCCGGGACGCTGCGCTACAACATCCGGGTCAGACCGGCTAACAAGGACGGCAGACCGCAACACCGTATGCTGACCGGGCGCGCAATGCCACGTGTTGCCACTGTGCGCGTTCGCCCTTGCGCCTGCAAGCACGGTCAGTATTCCGCGCGCACGCACTCCGCACCATGTCCGCATGCCGGCACACCGTGCATGGTCAGCTTGCCGCCTCGAACCGTCCCCGCGCGACACTCTTGTGTATGTTGCGGGGATGCGTATTGTGCCCGCTCAGTCCTGCATCCCGCACATTGCACCCCGCAAGTCATTCTGGTCCGCGCGCACTGCGTACCACACTCTTGTAGGCCACGCAACACTTCAGTCTACGCTTCAAAGCCACCGCTCGATGTCAGTACGACCGCAAAAAAGCAAGCCCGAACTTACTGTTGCAATACGATCCCCTTGACGCAACCCGCATATGGCCGAGCCCAGATCATAGCCATGCACCCGACGCTCCCGTGTCCAACCCGCTGCGCTGATGTCTACCGCCACCGGTCATTCCAACGGCCCACGCCTGTGCACCTGTTGACCACGTTCCCGGCTGATGTCCAGCGTACGTGCGCAATCCCATACTCTTGATGGCCAGTGAAGGTAAGGCGACCCAGACGTCCCGGGCGCGTGCCTTGTAGTCACCTAAACGAGACTATCAACATCTTACCAGCCGCACCATGCAGGATTCAAACTCACCTCGCCGAATGTGATACGTTCGATGTGCTGCACCGCATCTCGCATTGCACCCTCGCCACTCGTGTGGAAGTCGAACTTGGCAGCAGCCATCCAGGATGCTCTCTAACACCGGGTCTGATGTCTTGTCCATTGCCAGTCAGGCTGAACTTGTTCAGCCCATCTTCATTGTTGATGTGCGGAGCCCGCTCAAGACATTCACGATGGGTCCTCTTGAGCGAGAAGGTGGCGGTGGTAGGAGGATGTGACTGTCGACTGTTGCATCCTGATCAAGATCAGCGCTGATCGATCATGGCCCTCGGTCAACATGCGTACCTCGCCCAGCCTCCACCATCTTGCTCATGGCCTCGCAGAGCATCTCATCACCATCCCTGCTCTCGTTCATGTCGCTACCGGATGCAGCAACCCATCGCAGTGAACCTGGCAAGGCCTCGTTAATGACTGGGGACATAAGACAATAATGGCCATGAAACTACTTACTCGGAAGCTAGAGACATGGTTGCAGTCGTCATTCGGAGCGGAGTCACTGACAGAAACAGAGAGGGATGAACTCTGGGCAGAAAGGCAACAAAGTGTAACAAGGGATGTAGCGGGGAAATCATCGGAATGTAATTGCACATCACTTATATATAGACTTGGCCAGACAGCGCGGGCAGAATCCCTGATGTGTTGTGCCCATACACTATTCTCATATGTAATTTGATACCTTTTCTGGAATTGTGACTGTTGTCATGCTGCTTATTTTAGAATATCAACCGTGATGGCGCCCCTCGCAACAATGACAGAATGTGTAAGTGCATTCACATGCCAAAGCTGTATTTGGCAACTCCGCCTACGCTTGCATATGCTTCGGGGAAAGTCAGACAAAAACATCCTTCCGGTAGTCTCATGCTCAGCCTTGATGGTTGGATTGATTGCTGCGGCTGGTGCATTCGCACCCCGATGCGACGCGCGCAAGAAGGCAGGGACAACGCCACCGCATGAGCGTCATCCATGGCGCGCTGCCAGTTATGCTCTGCTGACAATGTTATTGGTTGAGCTTCTACGGACGTGCGGGCAGGTCAGGCATGCATCCTCAGGTACGCCGCGCATCAGCTCATTACCGTTGACGCATGAGGCACTGATGACACCGCCCGGTAGAATGTCACGCGAGACTGGTATGGACAGCCTGACCCCCGCCGGGTGTGCACATGGAGCAGTCTACGACGCTGCGTATTGTGTCCTGGACGCAGGATATCGGCGCGGCGCATTAGTGCTGGGTGTGCTCCGCGTGCTTGCGAGGATGCGAGGATAGCGCAGGAGTATTCTGCACGGTACACTGCCCGGCGAGTTTGTGTTGTGCCCGGTGGGCAGCACGATGACATAAGAATATGCAGGCGACATTATGACACGTACTACATACCTACTGTGTAGCTAAGACAATGCCAGCGCTGGTAGTGTGCGCGGCGGCAAAATAGAACCGCGGCGGCGGCAGCAGCATGGTAGACGAGCGCGCTAAGGGAGGACATGCCGAGCGTGGCTGTCGAGCGACGGCGGCCAATACGAAGATATCAGAGGGATGCGGCATGCGCGCAGGAGCGTGTTGCAAGGGGGTGCCAGGCGATCAGCTCTCAGCCAACGCGGTTGACGTCAGTGCATCCTCTTCACACTCGCCATTTTCTGTCCCGCTGATCTGTCCGTGCATGCTGCTTCTCCGTCCTAGCGTGTCCATATCCCTGCATGTCATTCTCTCGCTCGTGTCTGCGCTGCTGCCATGGTAAGCATTTGTATCATCTTCGCATTTCCCACTGACCGCTGACCGTGCATACCCACGCAGCGCGCGCGGCGTCCGGTTGCTCAGTCTACGCCCGCTACCGCCTCGCTCACGCTGCGCTCTGCATGCCTTGGTGAGCCATGCCGCTTGCGATGTCCATGTGCTATCTACTGACCTCCCGCGATGTCCGCCGTGAGGACTCGCTGGATGGCGGTGTCGCCGCCCGCTAGCAGGAATCTGTGCGCGCGGCGCCCAGTCTGATCGTCTGGCGTGCAAGCCCCGTGAGCACTTGACCATCGCAGTACGCCTCCGCCCGTTGTGCTTATGCTAGCCCACGGCCCGACACAAGGTCTGTGAGCCGCATCACAGGCAACGGCTGGGTCTTCGCAACGGCGCGATAGGCAGACGGCTGTTGACGGAGGGACTGCCATGACGGCGGGTGTGCGAGGTCGGACGGAGGCCTTCATGTACAGTATCTAGCTGTGTATGTAGCACCGAGAATCAAGCGTCGGAGGAGGCGGGGCCTACAAGCCGGCGCTCTCGCATGGTCCGTGTCTGCCTGCTCGCCGGTCATCTCTCCGTACCGTGTGTGCTATGCAGCGCGTTCCCGTGCTGACGGGGCACTGGCGCGGCGGCACCCACGCTGTTGAGGCTGCAGAGAGCGAAGGAGGCGCGTCCGCTGATCGCGTGCGGGAGACACGCGTGTCGCGCCATCTCGTCTCGGCTCCTCTCGCGGTCGCCTCGACGCTGACGTCCGATGGCTTCTAGGCTGGGAACACTCGGTACGCCATCATCTTGCTGTCTGATCTGACCGACGGCGCGCCTGACCCCGTCGTGCTCTATAGCCTCGCGCACGGGCGCTGGAGCAGACGGACGGGCACCGTCAGCCCCTCCTGCGGTCGGGGTGTGCACTGCGCGTCGCTCTAGCACCCGACACGATGCACGTGCCCCGCCCCCAGGATCCAGCGGAGGCACGGGTGCAGCAGCACCCCGCTAGAGCGCGTGGGGAGCTCGTGAGGGACATTCCGAGATGACGGCAGGCCGGCGTGCGTCGTGAGGGGAACGGCATGTCGCGCGCATCCGTGAAGGCCAAGATGCCGATCAAGGAGCGCGGGGCGGTGCGAATAACGGTGGCAGGCACGCGAATGCGTACGCGCGGGCACGGATACGGCATCGATTGCGCGGGGATGCTGCGTGCGATGCGGGCGACGGACGATGTGGGGGTGTTGCAGCCGGTAGATCTAGAGCGTGCGTGCGTTGGTGAGTGCGTCCGTCCGCGTCAGGCAGAATGACCACTTACATCTGGGCCCAGGTACGCGGGCGGGGACGCGGGGAGCTGCCGTCATGACCTCGGGCGACGCGGCAGCCGATGCGAAACAAGGGCCACGCCTGGGTAAGACGACCGGGCGGCAGTCGTGGGAATGGCGACGGGTCGGGAGGAGCGTGCGAGGGATTTAAAGGCGGGCGTCGTCAGAGATTCCGCCGTGTTTTCCGACGCGTCTTCCACTGTGCACGTCTTGCGTCTTGCTCGCCCGCTGTCCAGGCCGAATTGTGCGGCGCGGATGGACGCGGATGAGGTAAGCTGTCGTCGTGTTGCGGAATCATATATCCTGTTGCTTACCGTGCACATTACTGTAGGTGTGCTGCAAGCCATTCCCCTGTGCAGCGCGCATCAGTCTATCTCGCCAGATCATACCACGTATCGAGTGCCGTGAGGTGAGTGCTGCGCGCGTGCAATGACGGCGAGCTGACGGGGCTGATGGTGTTCAGGGATGGTGTCGATGAGGTGCGGGAGCGCATGGGACCATCGCCGCGGCTGGGCAGACTGAGCGAGGCGGGCGGTCGGCAGTAGCTCGCTGAGAATCAGTGGTCCGCGGTCGCGTGGAAGCTGACGGCTGGCCGGTCAGAGTGTTGCGTCCCGCATCCGCGCCGACTGGTGAGTGACCGGCCATGGTCTCTGACTGCAAACGCTTACCGGGATGTGCGATGTGTAGGGGTTCGCGTCTTGCCGTGTGCACGTCACGGCGAGCTGGCTTGCGCAAGTCATCCCGCTGCGACGATGCGGGTCCTCGCCGCGACAATAGCAGCGGGAGGATGCAGTCGCAGTTGGGTCGTGGTGTAAGTACCAGGTTGTTGGGCTGCGGGGCTGCGAGTGTAGCGGGGCGCGAGGAACAGGATAGTGGGACCCGTGTGCCTGTAGGTAGATAGTGACCAGGGAGTAAGGAACGACCGGCTGGGTATCGAGAGCGATGCCCGCTTATTGAGAGCAAGTGTCGCAGAGCCTGTGATCGCTCAGCTACGGCAGGTCGCCCGATAAGCGGATATGATGTGCGATATATAGGTGAGCGTGTCTCACCGTCTGCACTTCACAGCGGGCTGGGTTGCACGAGTCATCTGGCCAGCCTCGCGACGATGTGGATGGCCTGTGCTCTAGCCGCCGCTCTGGAGGACTGGCGGCGGTTGGACGTAGTCGTGGTCGGGGGCAGTCGTCTAGATGCAAGGCTGTCGGGCTGCAAGCGCGGCGGAGCGGGATGGGTTGTGGACATGTAGCGGGAGCTCGTATGTCTGTGATGTGTGCTTGCGCTTGACCACCTCCGCGCTCTCCAGCCCACCGTGCGCGTAGGCGTCGGCCTGCGCAACGCGCACGCCGTGGAAGCGCGCGCGGAGGGAGCGCACCCACGCGTCGGCGCGCGCGCGGGCTGCGATGTTGACCTTGGTGAGGACGAGGGTCGTGCGTATGGGTGCAGTGGCGAGGTGCGCGGCGAGCGCGGGGTGGTGGTGAAGCAGCGAGCAGCACGTGTCGAGGAGGACGAGGAGGCAGGGGGATGGTGACTGAACGGGCGGTGCGTAAAAAGAATGGAAGTGAGACGCACAGTTGACGCCATACTTCGAGGTTGCGCTCGAAAGAGCCTGCGTCCTGCGTGTGATTCTGTCTTGTCCCGCGCCGCGCCCGTGGTGCTGGCATTGAGTGATCGATCTTCTGTTCATGTCTGTGCGCGCAGAGTGTACGCGCTGAGGCTGGCTGCCGGTCCTCGTATCCTCGACGGCGGTCGGATGCTGCCTAGAGCAGGTCGTCGTCTGTCGCACGCGCGCACGCCATTGCGCGCAGCGGACGCTGCCTTGGCTGTGAGGGAGCGGTCGCGTGTCGCAGATGTCAGAGAGAGGCTGAAAGCAGCGGGGGGATGCGGGCGTGTTCACGAGAGCAGAGACGACGCGGACGCGAGACTGAGCGACGCGAGACGCGCGATCATGCACGATCGGCTATACAGCGCGTCTATTCGGGCAATGCGCTTGCACCAGGATGCGTCCGCGCTGAGGGACAAAGACAGGAAGCGTGTGAGATGGCAGCGCGCACTGACAGGATAACATGATTGGGAGCCTCAGCGTCACGCGCAGCCACACGCGGGGTCGAGCGCGATCGAGATCAGAGGCGCGATTCCCGACAGCCCGGCCGAGCTCTGGCGAGATACGATCGTCTCTACCTCGCATATCAAATTCGCCTCATCCTCATACCCTCACACGCATATTGCACACACACCTCATCCATGCCTCGTCGCATTCCATTTTCCCCAAAGAAAAAGAGGGACCAGATCCTGGGCAAGCGCGCACAAAAGCGCGGCGACACTGAGCTCGCACCCGACCCCCACGACCCCGGCCGTGCTCGCAAAGGCACGAAGAAATCCACCCGCGCTGCCGGCTCTTCTCGCCGGCTTCAGTCCTCTTTCGTCAAGCTTCCTACTCCCTTCCTCGAGCACACCCGCGTCCTCGCATCCACCCTGCCCCTCGGCCGACCGATTTCGACCGATGCCGCTGTCTTGCAGGAGCACTGGGACCCTCTCGAGGGCGCACCCCCTCTGACGTGCCCCAAGCGACCCAGGTGGCGGTATGACAGTGTCGAAGAA
>NW_020169832.1:1361900-1497954 GCF_002117355.1 Postia placenta MAD-698-R-SB12 | reverse complement strand
ACTCGCTGATCCTCCGATGTCGTCGTGTCGTGTGCAAAACTGGCTCAGGCATTCGCCAATTGCCGGCGCGGCGCGGGGTCTGGCAGAAGCCCATGGCGATTGCTGGCAAGAGTGGCGCAACTGGCGAATGGTATGTCTTCATGCTCGGAGGCGAGAAAGGTTCCACAGTGCAACTACAGATCGAGATGATAGCAGTGACCTCAGATCCCACTTCCCCGGAGCTTTCTCCTTGTCGTTGTGTATCCCAGCTTCCTCCGCCTCGCTGAGGGTACAATGCCCTTCCGAACATTATTAAGTTGATCTGGGTCATAGACCTGGATTTTTTCGTCGATCAGAGAATATAGGTCATGTTCGCCTGCGTACTCAAGTTTGTTGATAGCTTGAGTATAGGGGAGGCAGCTAATGCTGGGTTGCGTGAGAGACTTTACCTCAGATAATGTGCTCAGAGTCTGGACTATGCCTGACCCTTCCGAGTTGCGCCAGCAATCGCCATTCGCTGTCGCTGCGCCAAGTGGTGCGCGCCAATCGCCGCGGCTGGCGCGGTTGGGCGCAGTTTTGCCTTTCCAACAACTCTACCGTGCCGCCCATCCGCTAACCAACCCCCGACCACACAGCTGGCGCGTCACCGAAATCAGCCAGATCCTCCTCGTCCTCCTCGACGCGCGCTGCCCGCTCCTCCACTACCCGCCCGCGCTCGCCGCGCACCTCGCGACCGCGCCCATCCGCACGATCCTCGTCCTCACCAAGGTCGACATCGCCGGCCCCGCGCGCGCCGACGCGTGGGCGCGCTTCCTCCACGCGCGCTTCCCCGGCGTGCGCGTCGTGCAGGCCGAGGCCTACGCGCACGGCGAGCCGGAGGACGCGGAGGCGGGCAAGGGCAAGGGCACGTCCGCGCCGCGCCTCCCACGCGCGTTCCGCGAGACCCTTGTGAGCGCCCTGCGCGACGCGCACGCCGAGCTGCTGCAGCCCCGGGGGGACGTCCAGGACGATGCGGAGAGGGAGTGGGAATGGAACCCGCGCGTGCGCCGCGAAGTGGACTGGGAGCAGGTGCTCCACGCAACGGATGGGCAGGCGGGTAGTGTCGTGAGCGGCGCTGCGGCTCCGCGCTCGCACCGGGATGCTCCTGACGAAGAGGAGGGGACAGAGGGCAAGCACGAGGAGAATGACGAGGACCCTGAGTTCCTCACGATCGGGCTCATCGGTACGTGCTGACACAGGCCATGCCTCGCAGCTAAATTGAATTCTACACAGGCCAGCCTAACGTCGGAAAATCATCTCTACTCAATGCGCTGTTCGGCACGCACAAGGTGAAGGCATCAAAGACCCCGGGAAAGGTTCGCGTCCACGAATGCCACATGCCTGCCACTCATCATTGACGGATTTCGCGCAGACAAAACACTTCCAAACGCTGTTCTGGACACCCGAGGTGCGCCTCGTCGACTGCCCCGGGCTCGTGATGCCCAACTTCGTGCCCATGGAGATCCAGGTGCGTCCCGCCACACGTCCGTATCTCCTCCGCTGATCTCACCTACCCATGTCCAGGTCCTCAGCGGGATCCTCCCCATCTCCCGCGTGTCCGCGATCCCGCTCTGCATCCACCAGGCCGCGCAGCTCCTCCCCCTCGAGCGCGTCCTGGGCCTCACGCACCCCGCCCTCGCGGACGCGCCCCCGCCGGACAAGCGCACCTGGCGCGCGGGAATGGCCCCGCGCCACGACTCCGCGC
Organism: Postia placenta MAD-698-R-SB12; assembly: GCF_002117355.1. Lineage (NCBI taxonomy): Eukaryota > Fungi > Basidiomycota > Agaricomycetes > Polyporales > Adustoporiaceae > Rhodonia > Rhodonia placenta. The sequence goes on along the minus strand of NW_020169832.1, from coordinate 1,496,231 downwards.
CGGACGCGCCCGGCGGCGCGCGCACGTGGACCGCGATGGACGTGCTCACCGCATACGCGCTCAAGAAGGGCTGGGTCACCGCCAGGACCGGCTGGCCGGACGTGAACCGCGCGGGGAATGCCGGTGCGTTGTGCTCTCCTTCCCTGACCTCCCCCCCCCGCTGCTCTCATCCGTTTGACACACGCGTTGCTCACATGGTGTACACAGTCCTGCGCGCGCTCGCGGAGGGCAGGCTCCGCTGGGCGTTCTGGCCGCCCGGCACGGACGCGCAGACCGTGCGCGCGCACCAGGGCGCCGAGCCCGACGCGGGTATCTGGATCCCGCGCGCCGATGCGGATGCCGAGTCCGACTGGGACGCAGACGAGCTGTCCGAGCGCGGGGATGAAGATGAAGACGGGGACGAGGGCGGGGACGCCTCCGACGCGGAGCATCCGACGATCGGCGAGGAGGAGCCCGAGTCCGAGAGCGACGCGAGCTCTGGCACTGACACCGACGCAGAGCGCGAGGAGGTGGAGCGGAGAGTGCCTGTCAAGGCGGTGTCCGGACGGTTCGCCGCGCTCGCGCTGGACGAAAACTCTGTGACGATTGAGGACGAAGGGCAATGATTGATAGATGGCAGCGACACAAGGTCTCTCTGATGATCCTCTCCTGCCAAGTGCCCATTATCTCCCTGTGGATCCTTGGCTTCTTACTGGAGGAGAAATGGCACCGCCTGACTGATGATGCGGGCGTAGTGGGCGGACGGTGATAGATGCTTGCATACACTGAGCGTTCACATCGACAGCGTGAGCATTGTTCGGGTGGCCAGACACCTCTACCACATGTATATCGTATGCGACGACAATGGAGATCACAATTCATCTGATCTAGTAGGCGAGCGAACGTTGAGAATATCATGAAGTATGCACAGAGAACGACAGCAAAGAGACTAAAGGTATAGGACGTAATAACTTCGAGGAAAGGACAACGGCCGAGCGCACGCCACCGCGCCTCCAGGACGCAGCCTCATCAAGAGAACGGATGGCAGACGAGATGCGACACCGGAACAGGAGGCACAAAGGCAGACGGCAGGCACGAACACAGAAGATGAAGCGTCCAGCGGCATGTGGGAGAACACCAAGCACTGTATTCTCCGGGCAACGTGTACGGGAACAAGAAGTCAGAAAGCAGCAGCAAGGAGAAGAGAACGGGCCTAATAGATCAACTCCAAGCCAGACAAAGGAGGCGATAAGTAAGGTATCGTGGTAAGCGCACTTCGTTTCGTATCCATACACAACCCAGCAGCGATGGCACATCGTAAGCTGATTCCGTTCTGCACTGCACGCGCGCATTGTCACGCACCGCGCGACGCTCAGTAGCGCGTCACGTTCGCGCCGTTGTACTCGTACGCGTACGGGTCGTAGCCGCCCTGGTGGTGCAGCGGCATACCGTACGTGTCGTAGTTCGGGCGCGCCACGCTGGGCCCGCGCGCGAGCTCGCCCATCTGCGGCTGCGGGCTCGGGCCGCGCTGGAGGTCGGCATACCCGCCCACGGGTGCAAGACCCGTGGCGCCCGCCGTGAAGTCGTGGTCCGGGATGGGGTTGAGCGGGGATCCATGGCCGTTCTCCGAAGTAGCGCCGTAACCGGAGTTCTCGATATGCCCGGTGCCAGAGTGGAATGAACCGTGTGAGGCGCCCGAGCCCTCGCGGCGGTGCCTGGGCAGACCGTCGTCTTGGTCGTTGGTGGGCTGCCAGTCGATGGGCTGCATGCGGTCGTCGAAGTGCGACGAGGGGCGGAGCTTCCACTTGCGGAAGAGCGTCCAGCTAACAGCGACAAGGCCGACGGTGGAAGCGATGACAACGATAATGATCAGAGTGTTACGAGTGATCTTGGACGCGCTTGCAGCTTGGACAGCATTCGCCGCGGCTGACGAAGTCGGGGTCGCAGACGTGAAGACCGTTTGGGTAGAGCCGCCGACGGGTGTATTGGAAGTAGCGCCTTGGGTATCAGTTGGAGTATCCGTGGCTTGTGTGTTAGCCGCGTTATTGTCGGCAGAGGTTTGAGCAGGGGGTGTGGAGGTGGCGGAGGGAGACGAGGAGGTGCCAGTCGACGCAGAGGTCGCTGACGAAGTCTTCGCAGAGGAGGAGGTAGAGCTAGCCGCCGAGGAAGAGGACGGTGAGGTGCTGGTCCCGCTCGACGTAGCAGCGGCCTGGGATTCAAAGTCGAGATCAGCCGCAGCAGTACAAGGCTCGAAAAATTACTCACGGACGAGGTAGCCGAAGCAGCGGACGAGGTAGCGCTGGAGGCGCTTGAGGCAGACGAGGACTTCGCACCCCCAGTGGACGAAGCTGCTGCGGTCGAGGAGGCAGCAGCAGCAGTGGAGCTGGACACGGCGTCGCTCGCAGCCGTGCTTGCGGCACCACCAGCACTAGTACTGCCTGTGGGAGGATCGTTACCGAGACCACCTATACCAAGGAAATCGGGTGCGCGTTTCCTGAGCATGCGCCCGACCTCATTGTGGTCGCGGCGCTGGAGGGTGAAGTCGTTCGCCTCGGACACCGAGGCGAGAGCGAGGGCGATGACGAGGCAAAGGAGCGTGAGGGTGACCTTCCTGGGTTTTGAGGCGAACATGATGTATCGATGTCTGGCCGGACGACGCGTAAACGGGTTGACTATGGCTGGCAGGGGAGCAGAACCGTCAGCCGCAGCGCACAAAGAGTGAGGGCGCAGAGAATGAGAATTAAGTCCGCGGCACGCACGACGGAAACACAGGTGCAGCAGACAAGAGGCCCAGCCGGTGGGAAAGGACGAGAAATGAAGAGCAAACGGGGGCCGAAGAAAGGCAGAGAAGGGGGGCGTACTTTACAAGCAGCGGGCAGAGCCGTCGACGGGCGTTGGGACTTTGAAGGAGTGTAGGAGAAAGGAGAGATAAGAAGGACACGGTCGTCGGCAGGCGGACACTGTTCGACAGGAGGAAGCAACAAGTACCAGCACCGGCGGTTGCGGGGCTGTCTCTCCCTCGCGACCAAACAACCACGCCCAAACACGACCAGCTTCAGCGTCTGCACTCGCTGGCAACTCGATGGCCACCATTCATTCGATCGACAACCACGTTCGTATTACAATACACTGCGGTCGCTCCCGCCAAGTCAATGCTCATTTTATGGGTAATGGCTCGGGTATAACCTCGGCAGCGACGCCTAATCGGAAACCACTACAATAACGAAAATAGAAATAAAGCTGTCAACTATCCATCTGTAAGTAGTAATGGCAGTATCCCATCTATCATGAATTGTGGCTTGTCAGCGTCCAGGACTTGACAGGCACGCTCGGTGGTGTCACAAAGTCGCTCGACGACATCCCGTCCCACTGCGGGTTGAACAGCACCTGCAAACTGTAGGTGCCGGCTGTTTCGAAGTTGATCATGATGACCGTAACACCGGGGTTCGGAAGGTCGGCCTGCCCGGCAGGAAGCGGAGGGTCTGTGGACAGAGGCACCGCATCGCCGGTCGTGATCGTGAAGCCACTCGAGGGGCTAATCACCAACAACTCCATCTTCTCATTCCCGATTTGCAGCGTCGCTCCCTTGCCGTCCGAGTTGACAGTGACGGTGGCATTGGTGTGCATGCGCCACATAAACGGTTCAGTCGTTGTGATATCGTCCTGCAGAAGTACCTGCTTTCGGCCATTGATCATACGCAGTCCACGCTCAAACGACGTCCTGTCGAGCATGCGTGAGCGGTTTCAACAGCACAAATAAACACCGGTACGTACACGCTCTCGTAGGCACTTGTAAGGTCCGCTGTGAAGAACGCTGTTGAGTTTGCGGGGGCTGTAAACACCGTGCTCGAGCCCTGCGTGATATTGTCCGTCCCGAAGTCGACCGTCGGCTGAGCGGTCACAAGCTGGTTTTGTCCATTCACTAGGATAGTGTTCTGGCCCTCCGTGCGCTTGCGGTAGTACAACCACCGGTCACTCGTCTGCGAGTCGTTACTGAAGTAGCCAGTCACGAGGTAGTTCTCGTCGCCGAGCTCGCCCGCCCATCGCGTGCCGAGCGCGTCGAGGACAAAATCACCGCAGTCGAGATCGTTGTGCGTCTGATGGCCCTGCAGCGTACCCGCCTTGATCGCGGTGAACAGCGCGTTCTCATCTGTCCAACTACTGCGCATCGAACCCCATGCGTCCGTGTGGTTGTCGAAGAACCCGTCGAGTGGCGTGCCGTCCCAGAAAGCACCTGAAACGGCGGGGTTATACCAGAACATGCTCCATGGCTCCGGGGCATCGTGTTGGTCACGCTGGAAGAGCATGTACTCGGGGTGGTTGTACTGCTCGCCGTAGAACAACAGGGGGTTCGCGGTGGTCGAGTACAGGTTGACACCGTTGTCGCCCCACTCGAACATCGTTCCGGGGCCGGTAACGTGCATGTGGAACTTGCCTGTGTACTCGAAGCCCGGGTTCGTCGTCAACAGGTCATAGTCGGAGCCAGTGGCGGTAATCAGCGACGAGATCATCTCGGCGTTGCCAGTAACACCGAAATACCAATAGTTGGGAGTCTCCTGCCAAGTACCATCGGAAGACACGGCCTGCGCGCAGTTAATGATCGCATTCGGGATGGTGAGGTTCAGGATCTGCTCGGCGAGACCGGTGGTGTCGTCGCCAATGATAGCCAATGCACCCATGGTAAGACCGCCGTTACAAACGCAGTTCCAATTGCCCTGCGTGTCCTCGGTCCACCATCCGTAATACAGACCGTTACTGTTGCTGTAACCAATGACACCGTTCTGCAAACCATAATAGCTCATGGTCCAAACGATCTGCTCTTTCTGCAGGGGAGTCCACGCATCGTACATCCAATCGTACGCAATGGCAAACGCCGCGGTCAACTCGGCAGTGTCCAGGAAATGGGTAGGATTCCATTTCTCGGAGGTGTTCGGGCCGAATGAATTCGTGCCGTTACCAGCAGCATTCTGACGTGACAGGTGTCATGTAAATCACTTCGAATACGGAGATATGCGCGCTACTCACCGCAAGTTCCTTGAATGCGCGGTCTGCCCACTTGGTGTCGTTGGTCATACGGTACACATACGAAAATGCCTTGATTCTCATCTTGATTTGACGGGCGATATCGAGAATACCATTACCGCTGTCCAAGTAATAGGCGACAACGGGAAGATTGTAATAGTCGGTCGCATTGCCAAAAATAGTGTCGTTCCAGTATTTAAGGTAGGGCTCCTTCGGGATGAGGTCTGGCAGAGCTTGCCATTTGTAGGATGGCGCGATTATACGCGGGCGGTCTGGACGGACGTTGGTCGGGGATGGGTTGGAGGGCGTCCAGGGGTCTACTGGCCAGCTGACGCCGTTTGCTTGTGGCTCGATTGTGGGGGTAGTGTAGGCTGCTGTATTGGTCTGCGAAACGCAATTCAGGCGCCAAACCAAATTCCGACGGGCGGAAAACTCACAGTCGAAGGGTAAAGGGGCATCATGTACAGGCTGTTCGTGCCAGTCGCAAAGACGCCAATATCCTCCTTAATACTCGCAGCCTGGCTTGCCGCAGCGGCTCCTGTCGGGGAAGCCTGGGCAGCTGCAGAAGACGCCGAGGAATTGTGGTGGGACCGGCTGCCCAGGACGCCGCCAACGACGGCAGCAATGATCACGGCGACCAGAATGGGAATACCAATCTTTATCCAGTTGCTCACCCCCTTCTTTGGAGTACCCTGAGCAGGGGAGATGTAGCCCGAGGATTCATTGTAGTATGGGTCGCCCGACCCATACGGGGAGTTACCGCCAGGGGGCAGATGCTGGGCGCTGCCTGCGGGCTGAGAGTAGCCGTAAGACATGGCACTAGGCCTGGAGAATAGAAGACAAAGGAAGGACGAGCAGCAGGACTGCTGGAAGAGGGGGAGGAGAAGGCGGGATGCAGGGCGGAACGCTCAAGATGCTGGTGCTGGTATAAGACCGAACAACGCCCTCGACGCGGGCTCACACCAAGATCCTCGGCTCCAGCGGCAAGTCACGCCCTAGCTATTTTTTGACTGTCGCACTTGCGCCGTTTCCAAGACACGCTAAGTAGACCGTGATCCGGCGCCCACTGGCAACCGCCCTCCTGCACTTCCTGAATCCTATCACGAAATGACTTCATACAGAATCATGTACAAACATGCCCACTCCTCGCCGTGTGACTTTCCGGAGCATACAGCCAGAACAGATGTCCGGATACACTGCGGCCACAAACAGCCGCCCCCCTCAGTCCCGCACAAAGACAGCAGCAGCACCCATACCCGTCCCGATGCACATCGATGTCACCAGAATCTGAATAGGCATAGGCCAAGCTCAGTTCAGGCTAGACACAGGCATGTCATGGGCCTTGACGCACCTTGCCATTCCGTCTGGCTAGCTCGTTCAGCCCAGTCGCGACCTGGCGCGCGCCGGTAGCGCGTTGATATCACAAGAGAAATTAGTGCGGGTCTGTCAGTGACAGGAGCTTGTACTTATCTAACGGATGACCGAGCGCAATAGCACCCCCGTTTACGTTGACCTTGTCAGGGTTCAGGCCGAGCTTCCGCACACAGTAAACCATCATGGATGCAAACGCCTCATTGATCTAGAAATGATAAACACGAGTCAGAGAAGTTCAAACCGCTCCACGATCACACGCTTACTTCAAAAATGTCTACATCGTCTTGAGTTATGCCGACATGCTCCAGGACCATCGGAATCGCATAAGTCGGACCGATGCCCATGACGCGCGGAGGAACCCCTGCAACAGCGGTTGCAATATGTTTGGCAAGCACCCTGAGGCCTAGCTCTTCCGCTTTCCGTCGGGTCATGATCAACACTGCGGCTGCACCGTCGGTGATTTGACTCGCATTCCCCCCAGTGGTCTGCGAGGGCTTCCATTGCGGGAATGCAGCCCTGACCTTAAGCAGTTTATCTTTGGTCGTCCCATAACGAATACCGTCATCTTTCGACACAACCTTCACGGCACGCTTCCCAGTCTCATCTGGCTTCTCATAGGCAGTGATTGGTACAATTTCGTTTTTGAAGTAGCCAGACCTGTCCGCGTGTTCGGCACGCTGGAATGATAGGGTGGCCCACTCGTCCATGTCTTCACGGTTGATATGGAAATCACCAGCGACATTCTCGGAGGTCCAGCCCATCGGCATGGCGCAGTCGCATGCAGTAGGGTTGGCCTTAATTGAGTCACTGATCGTAGGGGCTCCCTTGTCCTCACTTCAAAGCTCCGTGAGCCTTCACGACCGCGACGCCTGCGCAGTTGAGGTACGTACTTCTGCGACATGCTCTCGATCCCAATTGCCAGTCCAACCTCAATCTGCCCAACGCGGACCTTGTTCGCAATGTCGGTGACAGCCATCAGGCCCGACGAGCAGAAGCGGTTGACAGTTTGCACGGGCACCGTCTCAGGGAAGCCCGCCGCCAGTGCCGCAACACGGGCCTCGTACAATGCCCCTGGAGAGAGGACATTGCCCACCGTGATGTCCCCAACCAGCGCGGGGTCTATCCCTGACTGCGCGATTGCTTGCTATGTATGCGAGTTAAGATGAATACATCGCGAGCTTAATTTCATCTGTCTCACCTTGAACATCTCGAGCATGAGTTCATCCGTTCTGAACGAGCTCTCACTTCAGCTATATGACGACGGCGGGGAACTCAGTGCGACTCGCCTGGTGTACATGAATCCTCCGCCCTTGGCTTTGCAAAGGGGCGACCGGATGGCCAGCGTGATGACCACATCGTCCGGGCTCTTACGCTCCAGCGCAGCAACGCCCTTCGACGATCCCGGTGACATGTGTGATACAAGCTGCTTGACACGTTCCATAGCCATTTTGTCGAATTGGTGAGATGGCAAGCTCGGGATGTAGATCAAGGGATGGACAGGGGTGGACAGGGGTGGGCTGCAGACAGTTGATGATAGCCTTTTGTGCGAGGAAAGCTCGAGAAGCCAGCGTCGGACAAAGTGAGCTGGCTGAGAACGTGCAGGGCGGGATGTTGTTGGGTCCGCCTGATCCTCCCCACAGCTATGCCGGTCGTTCCCATGTGATACGGTCACTGGACGCTAATAGTCCCAGACGGGTAACACGAGCTTCATACCGGGGGCATGAAATATTTGCAAGAGACTTGCATCCTGCCAAGCTAGACGAGGTCTCTATATGCTGCAAACCTGTGGCCAGCTGAGCGCAACGGGTGGAAAGTTCAGCACGCGATCACGAATGCGGGGAAGCGTGAGACGCCGAGCCCATGAACACTGCTTTCAGAGCGGCGGTTGCGACAAGGCTAGCGATTCATAAAGGACGTACTGAGATTCTATCCCCAAGACCACTGAGTCGTGCAATATCCTCACGTTCCGAGACTAAGCCACTCAGCATGCCTGTCACTGTCGTTGCTGCTAAGCCCACGGGGGAAGTCAAGGGCAACTTCAGATTCATCGGTCCGTACCGATTGTACATCATTGTCTGCTGCTGAGATGCCTACGCGCACTTAGATATTGGTGGTGAGTTGCTCTTGAGGTTGTGGATACCCTGATTTTCGATGATCGAGGTCGATCCAGTCAACCTCACCGATCCTGTGTTTCGAGGATTTCACCATGGGAGAAAGAAACACGATGGTGCGCATGTCCCGTCTCTTAAAAAGTCCCAAGCTATGATACAATAGCTACCCACAGATGACCTAGAAGCGGTGCTGGAACGCTCACGCGCAGCGGGCGTGAGATCTATGATATTGACTGGCGGCAGTCTGCATGAATCTAGGGAAGCCTTGGAGCTCGCAAAGCAGCACGACTTCTATGCTACAGTCGGCTGTCATCCCACGCGTTCCAAACAATTTGATCAGTTCAAGGGCGGGCCAGAGGCCTATCTTGCCGCGCTAGACCGTCTCATCGGGGAGAACATGAAGGGCAAGGGAAGGGTTGTTGCCGTAGGGGAATGCGGACTAGGTTTGTATTCATGCACCGCACGCCCTGGCATGGCTCTGATCCATGACCTCTTCTTTCTAGATTACGATAGAACCCACTTCGCATCCCCAGAGGTGCAGAAACGCCATTTCCGTGAGTACGCCTCGAGAGACGGGTATGCCTCTTGATCTCACATTACGCTGGAAGGTTCTCAATTGACATTGGCCAAAAAGTATCACTTGCCACTGTTCCTTCATTCTCGTGCGGCGCATGCAGATTTTGTGAGAATACTGCGTGAAGAAGGCTTCGGAGAGAACGGAGGGAGGAACGTTGGCGCGAACGGCGGGGTAGTCCACAGTTTCACAGGGACGACCGAGGAAGTGGTAGAACTTGTGAGTGCGAAGGGTGCAACCTTTGTATGGGAAGTTACTGAAAGATTGAATAGATGGATATGGGCTTTCATATAAGGTGTGTCGCATCCAATGCGTCCCTTTTGTAGGTTTTCAACTCCGTTACCAGCGTCAATGGCTGCGGGATGAAAACAGCAGACAATCTCACAGCGGCAAAGGCAATACGCCCAGAGAAGATCATGTTTGAAACAGGTGCGCATAATGATGTATGTATCTCTGATGGCTTCTCAGGTGGCCTTCCAGACGCGCCATGGTGCTCGATGACATCCACGCATGCGTCAAACCCGCATCTGTCTCAGCTACCTGCCAACCTGCGCGCGCTGTACTTCCCGCAAGCGATGAAACCTGAATCGTTCGTATACGGACGGCCTGTCAAAGGCCGAAATGAGCCAAGTGCGGTTGGAGGCGTGGCCTGGGTGGTCCATCGATTGAACGAAGGCGTACCGCTCGAGAAGGTGACGGAGAAGGCATGGAAGAACACGATTGAGTTGTTCGGGCTGCATGAACTGGCCGAGAAGTAGCAGAGAGTAATGCTGTATGTAAGCAACAATCTGATATCTGCACGTTGTATGCTAGTAAGCAGCGGGCAACCTTGGACGCGTCGGCGTCGCACTGGTTCAATGAGATGCGACGCGGACACGCCTGGCGATTTCCTGATTTCGTTTCTGCCTGCTGCGTACCATTTCAACTTCAATTGCTTTTCACATTCGGATACTGTCTTATGTGAGTTTCTCATCGGGATTGGCTTGCCAGGGAGAAAGCAACTGAAGTTTAATCCAGTGCCTCTTCTACAAACCAGTCATAACAAGATGCCGTATTCCTACGGAATGTCACCTTCGACGTCGTGTACAAGACGAAGGCAGGTGAAGCGCTAGGCACAACGTTCATGCTTTCCGGAGAATCATGCAGCGATGACTGGGTTGAGGTTGCCGATGTGTTGTGTGCTACTCTCGATTTGCCCAGTACATGTCTCTACTTTTCCAATTCAGCTTCTGGTATCCTGCGCCTCAAACGTGTTCGTAAGATATGTATTGTAAGTTCCATTCTACACGACAAGCTCACCCAGGAGCAATCCTGTATGCCTCGACCAAGCCGTTGAAGCAGAACGCGGACGATCCTACCATCACGTCTATTATCACCGTGATATTTTGTCATACTGCCAGCTGCACATGCATGTTGAACGCGATGTCGCGAAGCACTTGGACATGCAGGGAACGGCTTTGGGTGTCTTGGTGTTCCTGTATTCATCGAATTCATATTTGGACCCGCTATTAGCTTGTTAGATCGCACAATACCTGAAGACCCGGAGAGGTACCGTACCATTCCGTCCGTGATGGATTTTTGCGTCGCCTGGATACGCAGCACCAGTCTCGAATACCGCTTAGAAGCACTGAGGCCCTGCTTCTGTTAAATCCACGGACCAACAAGGGGCAAGACGACGACATGAATACCTTCGCGCTCGTGGCCCCGCCGAAGCGTCGCCCGATCACGCGAGCTGCAAATGCTGTTTCGCAAACATGGGCAAGAACAGCATTCCGAGATCCTGTGCTACGAAGTCGAGCCAGGCGTACCTCGCCCTCAAAATGAATCACACCTCTCGTCGGCGAATAGCTACTGTGACTCAGAATGCTGGAGGCGGCATTGGAAAGAGCACAAGAACGTCTGTGACGTTGATATTCCAACCAGCAGAACGGCGTAGCACCCATCCGAAATGTACAGAAAGTATCGCCTGAAATAGTATTTAGCTCTGAGCCTTAACGCCGGAAGGCTACACAGAGTTCTCGATTTCCCGGAGTTCTTGATAGTGTGAATCGAAAGCATGACGAACGACCTCCTGTTACAAATGTCATGCACTGAACATGATTACAAGATGGAGTCAACTTACCTCACTTGTACCAAATCGCGCGTAGCACATTGCGGTGCCGGAAACATGCTGACACACGAAGAAATGAGCACCGGCAGGTTCATCTGCGGTATAGTGCTGTTTGCTATCCACGGAATGCAACAATTGCTGGGATGTTACAGGGGTGTGCGCATCCCCCAATTCTTGGGATGAAATCTGGTCTGAGGCAGCAGATAACTTAGGCTGTTCAATATCCATTAAGCTTTCCGGCTCGTGTTCTGTCTGGCTCTGGACGTCATTGCGGGTGGCTGCAGTGTGCTGAGAAGTACGCTCAGCGAGAGAACGCAGGTCGTCATCCATCTTGCTGGCGGCATGCCTTATTTCTTGCCACTCCTCTTTCAGCCGCGTGTTCTCCTCCTGTAACGTAAGTGCTAGGGCCGCTCTTCTTCGCACATCGTCGTTCGTCCTCTCGTCCTTGTCCGTCAACACCTTGCACAGCGTCTTCCACTTCTCCAATTCTGCCTCAATTCTCCGGATGCGTTCCTCGTACATACCTTTGAGCATCGGAAGACCCTCCTTAAGTTGACTCATTGTGAGCTTAAGCTGGCGTTCCAGTTCATTTTTTTCGGTGGCGACCTCAGAGGCATGAGCAGAAGCCTTCCCGTAGTACTCGCGGAATATCTCGCGTTCCTTTTCAGTGTCTTCCTTCTGACTTTGTAGGCGTCGCAGCGCCTCTTGCTGAGCCTCCATCGCTTGCTCCATCTCCACCTTACCACGCTCATGCTCTAGTCGGAACGCGGTGAACTTTTCTTCGAGACTCCCGTGACGCGCGTCTGCATGAAGTAGAGCTTGCGACTTAACCTCCAACTCGGAGACCGACAAGGCATGCCGCTCCTTGAGCTCAGTAGACTCCGTTTCGAGACGCGTAACCTGCAATTGCAATAAAGAGACCTTCTGCTCGAGCGTTGACACCTCTATTGTTTTCATTTCAAGAGCATCTTGGAGGTCTTTCAGCTGAATGGGAGCGACAGAGTGCTCCTGAAATGATATCACCAACCAGCAAGAGTTAGACGAAGCAGGAACATCATACCTGCGATTGACTGTCAACAGCAGCTTGTTGTGTTGAAGTTGTTGCAGGCAAGTAGTCGAGGCTTTGTGTGGGCTCCTCAGGCATTGAGACTTGTTCGATTCGACGCTTGCGAAAAGTCAACCTCCAGTTCGCCTATAGTACAGAGGATACAAACCTCAAAGTGGCTCCCTCGAAGTTGCTGCAACGGTCCAGCCTTTCTCCGAGCGGCTGTGAGATCAGGACCCAATGTCATGGCCTGTTCTTCGTGCGTAGCGAGCCCCCAACCATCCTCGGGTTCGTCGCCGAAATTTATGAAGGCGTCCACCACTTCCTGCGCAACAGGATCCACAGATATAGATGTCCCGCGTGGAGACGAGGGAATCGGTGAGGGTCCGATCGAACCGGTTTCGTCTGCGTTTTGGGGTGATCCTGGGTTGGATGGCATCTCAAACAGCCAATCGTTGTCCTCATCGAGTGGTGGTGACCGACTACTACTGCGACGACTAGATGCCGCTTCGTCCGCTAGCTGCTGCCCGCGCTGTTGCAGCGTTTCATCATCCCATTTGGAAGCGACCTGTCCACCCTTGCCTTTCTCCTTGAGCCTTTTTTCTGCGCGACGGATGGCCATGCTAGTCGCATGCACACCGCCCTTTTCTGGAGAGCTAAATTGCTCAATCGAACTGAGCGGGGGGTCAGGTTTTGGCAGATGTGGATGGAAGACAGAGGGTGAAACCACCGGGATAGGACGCATGACTTTTGTCGCTGTCTTCGTGGTACGACTGTCTACAAGCGTTTTGTTGCGTCTACTCGCTATGCCTTCCACAGTCTGATCTCTAATGGCGACTCGCGAAGATGCCGGGGCAGATCGGTTTGTTGAGTTGGTTCTACTGACGTTACGGGGCTTCGACTTGTGCACAGAGGCAGCGGTCTGCGAACTCCGCGGACGCAATGCTAGGGCAGGAGGCACTTCTGGAGATTGGGGGGAAGACTGCGTCTCTGGTACAATCCCTTCTCGGCTGAAAATACCGTGCGTCTGGTGGACAGGCGCACTAACGGCGCGTTCGTTGTCAAAGTCGTATTGCCAGTATTTGTCTGCGTTAGCATTGAGACCTATCTCTTCGGCGCTGACCTCGTGGCCCTGCTCAAGTGCAGTATGGTCCTCTGAGAAGGGCGCATCGATTGCCAATGAGTCAGATGCCACCTTCGAGGTAGGGCGTTTGTTAATCACTGGACTGACTTGTGGTGAGGACGGTCGCTGCTTGCGCTTGACCCCTCGAGGAGGACCAATCTTCATGGCGACCTGCGGTGATGGCGCTCGTTCGACCACTGTACTAGCTTCGGCATCTTCAGGCCTAGCCCTCCTCTTCCGAGGAGGACCTATCTTTGTAACCTCATTTGAAGCTGTTGGCTTCTCGAGGTCGTTGTGGCTTTCGCTTGACACAATGACCAAAGGTTTACTTCGCTTCGATGGGCCAATCTTAGTGACTTGTCGCGGAGGGGATGGGACGACTGGCGACGACGTTGATCTGACTTCGTACAACGAGTGGTCATCCGGCACATTTTGTCTGCCTTTGCCCTTCGCCGCAGATAGCATGACTTCAATCGCAACCTTACGCCGTTTTCCTGTGGGTGCGGGTACGGCGAGGGGATCGTCTTCCTCCGAGGACTCGTGAGACACCTTGCGCCGCTTGCTCACAGCTCCGTGCGAGCTACTCGCCTTGTGTATTCGAGAAGAGCTGACGTGGGATGCATTGGAAGTCGAGGCGGGTAGCTTCGTAGAAGACGAGGCATGGGATGGGGCGCGCCGAGCCGTCGAGTTACCAGCGGTGGATGCGGAGGGTTTGGAGTCTCTCGATGAGCTCGTCGACGCCCGAGATTTAGCTGTGGCTGATCGTCACACTTGTGGCGTGAGTGAAAGAGTGACTCAACATACATTTTCGCGTAACTGCATCCTTCTTTTTCTTCGCTTGCTTCACTTTCCAGTCGTGAATAAGCTGATCCGTACAGTCGTGTTTGGGCACCCAGCTGGGTGCCCATGGCTTTGTAGTCGCGGGATCGTTCCCTGCCCACTTCACCTGGTATCTGCTACCACGTTCTGCTAAAATCTCGATGACATCCCAGAGTGTCTCCTCGTCGTCGTCCTGGGGAATGAACTGGGTGTTGTAGTCGGGCAACTGTAGTGACGCTTCCACCGCCGATTCACTATCAGAACGGTGAGACATCCTCGAGCAGAGCGAGGGCAAGGGCGCGCGAGTCTAGCATGGTCAGTGCGATCGAAGGCGGATCAACCCCGTATCCAAGTTCTCGGCCACACTCTGTTCCCAAAAAGGAAGGTCTTCAAGTTCGTTGCAACTCAGTCAAATTCATCGGTCAGCAGCAACGAGGATAAATATGCCGTATGGAAAGCACATAAATTAGACCGGAAAAGGATGCTAAACTGCCACCCTGTGTCGCTTGAACGACCCCTCGACGTCTGCGACCGAGTACTCCAAGCCCACACCCGTATCCTTGTAGCATTGATTGATCCTCTTCACGAACCACTCCGTCATCTTGAGCAGCTCCTCCTCACATGCCTTCCACACACCCACCATGACAGTGCCAGATGCAATGCCTACGCTTATGTCCTCTGTTGTAGCCTTCTCTGACGCTTCTGTGAAGTGCTTCTCTACCCGCTTGAACAACGCGTCAATATTCTTTCGCACGTCCTTCGAGTTGTATTCCTTGACGACCTTCTTCAGCGCCGAGCGATTGTAGCTGCTGTTGGATGGCACCTCGGTGGGTGCGGTTGTCTTGAGCAGCCTCTCCACACCCTCGAAGTAGTCCTAATTCTATGTTAATCTCATCATTTTCGCAAGCAGCGAACGGTCTACTCACGACTATCTTGTAGAATGGTCGTCTGAGCACGATCTTCACGTAAGCGTTCAGATTCTCCTCGTAGATAGACTCTGCCCGCTTGAGGAAGGCGGCTACAGAGCCTAGCTGCAACTGAGACATCTCAGCGACAAAGTAGTGCATGTTTTCTACGGCAAAATGAGCAACCCTGAAAAGGCCTCCGATTGAACCCTTACCAATGATAATGACATGGTAGTTCAATTGTCCCTTGTCCTCTCCTTCACCGTCCATCTTGGCCATGTGTTTCAAAGCATCAAACATCGACTGCACGATCTTCTCGTAAGCTTGGTCCACGGTCTGCCGTATCTCCAGCGTATCTGCGCCAATGAGCTGGTTCTCCACGCGACCGACGTACGTAGGAAAGTACTTGATGAATGGAGCAACACCATTGCGCTTCTTACTGGTCAATCTGGTGTCTTCAATTGATTTGATGTGTTCAGTCTAGTGGTTCTCTTTCAGTCGACCAGTGAAAATGACAAGTTCACATTTGACTTACCACACGACGCTCGAAGAGACCCTTCAGGCGCGTGTGCTGTTTCTCGAGAACGTTGAGCAAGAACGCGTTGCCCCTTTCCTCTGCATCCCCTAGGAACCTCTCGAGAGCAGCGATGATACCGACAACGGATCTGGCCGAAACGTCATCAGCCCAGGAAGAACAAATTCATGAATGATCTTACAGCTTATCCCTGCTGAGGGCATTATCCAACCAGGCTTTGAGCTCGGTCGCGAGAAAACCAAAAATCAGATCCATTGCGCCGCGAATGAGCTTAGACGTAGAGGAGCTCAGTCCGGCGGACCTCGCAGCCTGTCGGCGGAAATAGTTCTCGAGCCCCATGTAGTCTGCAAAGGTCAGCCCAACGTTGTTGATCTGGAGGAAGTCGGCGATGAAGTCTTCTTCATGATACACAGCCGTTGCAGCCTGATCAAGTACAATGCTGAATGCCTTTAAAAAAGAAGCATATTAGCTAAACGAGTACCGCGTTTTGATTAGTATTTCTACGTACCTCCGAAGGGCTGAGGTCACCGTCTGAACGATCTTTCCGCTCTCTGCGGGCTTCCAACGGGGACCGAACAATGGTACCGGCTCGCCGCATGCCAGAAGCTGCCTTCGCAGTCGTAGATGTGGGAGATACCACACCAAAGCCTGTGGTCAGGTTAGTACAAGGTGTTTTGGTGCAGACATGCGAGATCGACCTTCAGGATCTTCATCCGCAGACTTCTTGACCAACCCAGCGCAGATAGAGAGTAGCGCCCTGACTTGAGCACCGTGAAGCGCGCTCGCCGCTGTGAAATAGGCCTAGATATATCGTGTGAATATATGAATAGAAACTAGAAGCGAATGCATGACATACAGCACACAGCTTGGAGTAGATTCCCTCGTCCATTTCCTTGAGGTAAAGAATGAGACCGCTGTATCGCCCCAGAAAGCTCTCCATCTCCTGGTGGTTCCGCAATGCCGGCCGACTTTTGGTAGTTCTGATCACGCCCTCGCTGTCACCGAGAAGCATCTTGGACTGCAAAGTGTGTGAGTGTAGTGTGACAGGCGTTGCAATAGACGGAAACATGCCTGAGCCGTGAACAATATCGACAGATAGTCAAGGATGCGCTTGCAGAAGTGTGAATTGTGAGTTCGATACTCATCCAGCCTTTCCATGGTCGCAGCCATATCTTATGCAAAGTAAGATTACATTCCTTCACTGAGTAACATGACAGTTTCATACCGCGATCTCTGCCGGCTTGCAGGGCCTTATATAGCTCGGTAGCGGCGCCCTCGATTCGCTGTATACTTGATGCCTTCTCGAGAGACTCTTGAGTAAGGGCCAACAGGGCTTCCTTGTCCACGTGAACAGTTTGCTGTCCGCAAATCAGTAGTGAATTCATTTCACCTAGGGGTCGACACATACCAGTAGTTCTTCGAGTTCGTCCATGAGAGCGCGTTGATTCTGGATTTGAACCTGCAGACCACGATTCTGCGATTGAATATAGGCGATATCGTCATTGACGGCCTACCAAAAAGTCATGAATCTACGCTAAGTATTGATGGGTCGAACGTAAAACCAAGAAAAATCCCTACATTGAGATGAATCTTGTAGGACGAGACCACGCTATCCATACCATTGAGCTCCGACATTGCTTCGTCGAGGTACTTAAGGACAACGTGTATCCTATCGTCAGACTCAATGAAGGAATGCACGTTCGCCTAGGATGACCGTAAGTACCCGGACGCCAATTTAGTACACAAATGTACCAACCTTCTCCAGAGCCATCAACTCATCGAGGAGTCTTGCCTCTATTCGATCAGCTGCTCCCGTGACGGATGTCCTGCCCATGAAATCGTCGCTGGCCCACTCATAACCCTCCAACATCTCTTCCATGCTGTCCAGTGTTGCCTGCGCACTCTCGTCCTCGCCAATGTCGGAGCCGACACCATCACCGTCAGCGTCATCGTGGATCACGACATCGCCAGACAATAATCGATTCAGCGTGGCCTGATTTGCAGGGTCAAAGAATGAGACGCGTGCATTCTCACGACGTTGCCCAGAGTCACCGGGAGCCATGCTAGGTGCTCGTGAGGGTGTCTTTCGAGGAAGTGGGTGTGAAGGTAAGGGGATGGGTTGAAGATTGTCCGGAGTAGATGGGTACGTGGATATGGGTGATGGCTGCATGGATGAGGGTCCTGAGGGTATTTCCAAAGCAGTCATCGCTGAAGACGATCCATTCGCACGGGAGGATTGGACTGAACGAGACGATGCGGGGCTGCTGGAGAGGAGACCGTTTGTCGCCGATGCTGGTGTGCGGTTGGCAGAGCTAGCATTTGATGGTCCACGAGCGTGGCCAGCACGGAGGGCGGCAGGGATACCTCCTGCTTGAGAGGCAGGTGTGGTTGGTCGGGTACGCACAGGTGTAGCTGGTCGGTCTGGTATAAGTGGCGGAGGCACCGCACGTGAGGCTGGACTCTCGGCGCGAGACGGTGTACCAGGTTTACGACTTCTAGAAGAGTCCAAAGGATAGGGTATAGGGAGGGGAAATTCGTCATAAATGTCGCTTTGTCTTACAGTATCGTTACGGTCGTTTCCGATCGGTCTTCGGGGTGATGCAGGAGGTAAGGGCGTACCATTGGTTGGAGTGGGTGCTCGTTCCATTCGTCTGAAGTCAAGAGCAGAAGGCCTAGATGCTGTACAAAGCTAACTTATTATGACTAGGGTTCACAAGTAGGAGTATACGTACAAGGTCCGGACGCGTCGGGCATCTGTACGCCTCTAAGTTGTAGGGGGGTTGTACTGCCTGTAACCATACGGAAGAGCTTCACTAAACTAGTAATGAAGTTGGTCTGATCCTGGGCGTCCTCAGATTGCCATCGGTACGTCCTGGCCATGGTGATATTGAAGGTCATTGGCTGCAGGTGCTCTGAGTGGACGCTTGACGTAGAGGACACACAAGGCATACATTAAGAACCTCAAGACCGCGTAGCTCAAGAACCTTCCATGTCTTCCCGACCGAGAATGAGCCATTGGAATTTAGCTTGGACTTGTGTATGAACCCTAGCCTATTGTTTGACTCTACCGTAGATGGTCACGGTTAGGCATACAACAGCGAGGAGCAACCTACGGGAAAGTAGTATATATCTTGGTTTCCTTCCTCCGTCATCCTGACCCCCATCTTCCCAGATCTTGATGTGGCCGACATACTGCTCCTCCTGGCCTGCAGTGTTCCGCCTCGCGAAGACCGAGGAGATAATTCGTTGTCGAACAGATTCATGATCCGTCGACATGACTGCGAAAGACTCTCCTCAGAGAGAGGCACTCCGAGTGCGCGCAAGGAAGATACAGAAGAGAAACGGTCGTGATCAAGAACGAGACGCAGTAAGCGGTCCCCGATCAGCAACCATGCAGTGCGTATGATACTTTCCATTTCGGGCAGTGCGCCTTTGCTTGGTCTTGTTGTGCAAAGGCTTCGACGCCCTCACATCAACGAAGCGGTATCTTTAGCCAGATGAGCCTGAATTTATCGTATGTGTTCATGTGTGCCCTTCGTAAGGAAGGATGTATTAAGTGACATAACGATTGACGTGGCCGACATGTGGTCATTCATCGGTCGTTGACAATAGTTCGTAATTACTGGTGGTCTTGGATTTCCAACCAAACAAGTATTCCGCCCATCCGCCACCCTGTGTAACGCGCCGGACCTCGCCACTCTGCATAACTTCGTACCGCTTTCCTCTCCACTCCACCTGATTTCCAACAATTGCTAGGAGCCAGATAGGCAACGCAAGGATCTCTCTTACTACCCAAGCAGCGAGGAAAGGTCCCGACACGACGGTGCGACCTGCTAGAGACGCGGCGACGTCCATATCCACGGAAACCCAAAATAAAAAGTGAACCGTGAGGAAAAGCCAGCGTGGAGTGTCGAGAATGTATCGCAAACCAGTGGACGCGAGGATCCCAGCGACGACAGACTCGGTGAATGGTTCAAGCATAGTCGCGGCGAACACCATTCGCTTGCGCACGCGGACCCACCGAACCCGCCGCCAGACGTAGTCCGCAAGGGTCATGCTTCCCACAGCATTTCGGGCGACATCGCATGACAGGTCATGGCGTAGACCGAGCTCGTGCCAGAGGGCGCTAGCGATCATATTGTCTTCCGCAAGGAAGCGTCCAAATGCAACTAGGCCTCTCTCTCCTTGCTGAACGCCACCCTCGGTGGAATCCGCGATCGGTTTCAATGAGCCGTCCACTCTCTCCAGGTCCGAGCGTCGGTAGAGGTTTGACTTGCCCACAACACACGAGTCCACGGCGACAGTGTTGATAGCAAGGTACATTTTAGCATGATTGGTGTTTAGAAATGCTTCTTCGATGCGAGATCCGAGCGAATACTCGCTCGACCAAGCCAGTGGGACGTGGTGAACGAGCGCAATTCGACGGCGAGATGAACGCGACGGGATGTCTGCTGGACCATCGAGGGCATTGACAGAATTTGCTAGAGTGCCGGGAGCGACCATAACATTGGAATCCAGCACCCATACAATGTCGTGCGCTGCTTGACGATAAGAGCGGATGAGGTTGTTGATTTTCGGGTTGACACCCACCGCCTCGTCCCCTGATCACGCACAATGAATGGATTGCACCCTCGAAGGTGTATTCATAGTACGTGCCTATCATTACATGTGCGTTAACATCGGGATATTTTGCAATGAGATCGTTGACTACGGGCAGTGCCTGATCGTTTTCGTCTGCTACGCACAGGAATATCTCGTAGTTTGGATATTCCTGCGTAAATGTTGACTCAAGGTTCTCGTACAAATTCGTGTCCAATCCCTTCAATGGCCGCAATATTGATACACCTGGTACAGAGGAAGCTGGAGATGATGCCCGAGGCAACTGCGCTCGCTTTCTGTATCGTTTTCGCCTACACATATATTTTGAGCAGCATTCCTCGCCCTGAGTAAATGAGACTTACGCAGTGATACAACCGAGAGCACCTAAGAGGACTATGAAGCCCCACCAAACCACGCTAGCCCATGCGAGACAGAGTTTGAGGACACCGAAGTCATTGTCAGAGAGCATCGTGGATAGGACCTGCGTCGGTCATGGGCGGCTGAGAGTTGGGCAACTGTTGACCAAACATTCAACGATGTACCGGCGTGACAAGGCGGTGACCGAGCATGAGGCGTGAACGTGACAGGTCGCGCCTGCCAATAGTCGCGCAGTGCGCGAGGGTCTGCGACGCGACACTCACCTCAGGATACCTTTCTCAGTCACCAAATCGCAACAAGAACTTGTCTCGTCCATTGCAACTCTTCTCGTTGTACTGATCTGCATACCTTCGCAGTTATGTCTGAGTGGAAGACCCCGTTCCAGAGAGGTATCGCACGTTTCCGCGCAGGAAAGCTAGAAGAGGCAGCTGACTTATTCTCTGAGGTACGTTGTGTACGTGCACCTTAGAGCTTCCTTAACGATGCCACAGGCGATTGTGCTGGGACCCAATGAATTTTCCATATATGATTCTCGAGCGGCCGTGTTCGAGAAACTAGGAAGGGTGAAGGATGCACTCCGTGATTCGAAGAAAGTGATTGATTTGGGACCACAGAGGTGGCAGGTAAGAGAATGCAATATCAATTTACAACAAAATGACCTCATACTAAGTTACTTCTCAACTGCAGGGGTATGTCCGCTCTGCACGTCTATTCCACAGGATCAGTAAACTTGACCACGCGTTGCGCATGATCAACCTCGCTCTCGAGCGCGTGAATGCGGACGATGTCAGACGCGTCACCGAAATCACCACAATTCGGGACCAGATCCAGCAGGGCCTGCAACAGCGGCGAGAACACGAATCGCGCGCATTTTATCATTTCGGTAAATTGCCCCTCGAGATTGCTACCACCATCTTCACAATGGTGGCCGCCGACGACCACACGCGAGTTATAAGCCTCTCACAAGTTTGCCACAACTGGCGCGCTGCCATCCTTGGCATGCCCCGTCTATGGAGCAACCTTATTCTCACGAACAAGAACCCGGTCAAGAAGGCGAAGGTATGGGCTGTGCGCTGTCAAGGGCGCCTGATCGAGCTTCGTTTGCGTGCCGGGGTGGCACCCACTCCATGGGCGCTGGACGAGCTTGCATCCGTCCCTTTAGATTGTCTGCGAGCTCTAGACGCGGATAACTTCCCAATCCATGAAATACGCCGACGACTTCCTACTTTCACGGACGACGTATTGCAGAGACTCGACGAATTAAACATCCAACACTGCGCAGATGTACGTGCTGCTTCTTGGCTATGGAGGCAGCCTAGCATGCGCATTCGCGATTTGACTATTGCTCACTCTATCTTCCACTGGGCTACTGCCGCTGAGAACATCAATCAACTTGAATCCTTCACCTTCCGCGGCCCCGTTGTGGATACTCCGTTGTCGGACATTCTAGCCTTCCTGCGGCGGAATCCCAATCTTCGCAAACTCGCCCTCAGCATGATGGACATACCTCTGGCAAATCCTGGTGAGGACGAGGAGCCTATACGCCTCCCTCACCTCAGCCACCTCGAGCTCGAATATCACGACTTTGCCACCAGTCGCATCATACCCATACTCGATATTCCTGCGCTCAGCTCCCTGCATATTCGTGGAGGAATACATTCCTTGGATACCACTCTGCGACATCTGGTGCACAGCGGCTGTGCAGCTTCACTGCTCGAGCTTCGTATCCAACGCTGTGCTGTCTCTGCGCAAAGCATTATTGAGCTATTACGTTGTACCCCTTCGTTGGAAACGCTTCAGCTAGAGCACGTTGGAGGCAGCCAAGCGAATAAGATTCTCGAAAGCCTTGCGGAACCCAGGCCCCACATAATTAGCGAGCAAGAGACGCTCAGCGCAGTCCTATGCCCATCTTTACGAACCGTCAACTTTTCACATTGCCCCGACATCAAGAGCGGAACCGTTCTGCGTCTAGTGAAGACGCGCTTGCCTACCGATACGCTGACCGTAACCGAGGACGCATCCCAAGAGAGCCGACCACCACCAATTGTCCCGATCGATACGCTTATAATCGACGGGTGCCCAAACATCGACGCCGACATCCTGCCTTGGCTGAGGAACAAAGTCCGCGTGGTCAGTTGCGTGTACATGACGAAGAAAGATGCTCGATGGAAGCGATGACTGTTGTATTTACCCGTTTATAATTTACATTGGACGTGACCAGCTGTCCGAATACATAACGTGTCCGTGCGTGAGACTTCCGTAAAACGTCCAAAGCATGCTTTAAGCTCTATATCCCTCACCCGCTGGCGAGTGCACCTGCAACAGGCTGCAAACCGTTTCTTCTTTCGAGTGTCAATGCTCACTCTTCGCTGGCGGACGACTCGACCGAGTGGATCGAACTCGAAGACTGCGCAGGAGACGGAACAGGCCGCTGGTGCGCAGCTGTTGCCTGCCCCTGAAGAGCGCCCATCAGAGACGGTGCGAACGCGCTCAGGAGACCTTTCGCGATGTTCACAGGATTCTGCGCGGCGGCAAGGTCCTGAGCGCCGTTGGCAGACGCTTGCGCTGCAGAGTCGAGCACGCTCTGCCAAATGGCCTGGACGCGGTTCTGCAGGAATGTGATGATGTTTTCCTTGGCTTGCACGATTCCAGCATCTATCTCGGCCTCGTTCTTGGTGAGATAAGGGTTCATGAAGGTGACGTAGAACCAAGTTGAACCCTTTGCAGACGTGTCAGCATGATATGGATGAGATCACAAGCGGCACGCGACTCGCCTGCGTCTGAGGCAATGCAAGGAACAGAAGGAACAGGGTCTTAATCTCCCAGTAGAAAGGCAACCTACGTATTCGTCAGATAACTTCATTGTTCAATCGACAATTTGCATGATACATACCAGCTGACCAACCACTCGGCAACGTACTCGAATGCAACGAAAGCCCCCAGAACCGACCAGTACATTGCCCATCGCTCGAGTTCGGGCTCAGATACAGGTCGGTGGGCGAGAGATTTCCACGTGCCGTAGCAGGGAAGTAGAAAGGCGAACCAAGCACTGCGAATGCGATTTCCAACACATTAATGAACCATACCAGTGAGCACACAAGGATCTAATACCTGAGAAGGTTCGATGCGAGAGAGGTCAACATTGCGATTAGTTTCTGAAGCAAAGGGTGGAATGCGTAATGCTGGGACCCTGCAGAAGTAACAAAATGAAGTAAAAAAGAGGTGGTACGTGGCGAAGAGACAAAGAAGCTGGCGGTTGCGTGCAATGAGCACAGCCGAGTGTCGAGAGATGCTAAATACGATCTTGGGCGTCTACGTGCACTCTTCATGATCGGATCGCGAATGAGATCTCCCGTGCATCTTTGAGAAGAGCCAGTGCTGAGCTGGGTGATGTATGCATGTTCTGTAGACTAAGGTGTAGTACTAACATGACTTTAGGTACGTACTACGTGTTATCTTACGCATTGGGATAGAGTCTGCATGGTCGCCATGAGTTCGCTACATTTGAACGCCCTCGCATGTGTGATCGCATTTCATCGTCAGGCCTAATAAATAGGTCATAGCACAACAGCCTGGACTCGGATATTGCCCAATGATGACTCTTCCATCCTCATTTCAGTGGTTGACAGCGTGTCTGCCCAAGAACTAGAGGATAACCAGGAGGATTGTCCGCTTCAACAAATGGCGAGAATACGATTGGGCGAGCGTCCCGAGTCATCTCGATTTGTTTCCGGGCTCATCAGTACGCAGCGATCTTGGGGTATTACACCATAAGAAGGAGAGTCGAGCAAGCGTCTTCTGATACGACGATTGTCGGTCCCATATTCAGGATAGCGAAGCATAAAGCATAGACTCACGAGAGTGTGGGTCTCCGCTTGTCACAACTCTGTAGGAAAGGATTCAGATAAAGACTATCACGTTGGTGCAATTGTACTAGAATTCCAGACTTATTACCAGCGCAAGAAGTGACTTGCGTCAAAGTCACGATACGCGCTCAGTAGGAGCTCGCAACTCAGGCCGGGGTCAGTAAGCACGCTGTGATTAGACTTTGGCACATGTAATCCACATTCAAACGCGAGCGGCGGAGAGTGAGCAGACTGGCGCTCCGCGAGGCCGGAAATAGACAGGACGACCAAGAGGGCACGCGCAGAACGAGAATGAATATAGAGTGAGACGGTGTTTAGCGGATGGGGACATGGTATCGCAAAGTGGGAGCACAGCCGAGAGGCGAGGGGAAGGAACGTGTCTGTCTCAGCCGAGGGCAGGAGGCGTCCGGCTTGCCATATACGTCTGTGGCTTGTCCTTGTTTGGCCTGCAGGAAGCGCGTCTGATCTCTCCATTCTCATCCAATCACTCCCGGCAACTTTGCTCTCACTGTCTCCCGCAGCCCTCGTCCCGGGGGCAGTCTCTCACTTTTTCGCCTTTTTCTTCCGTCTCCCCTGCCAAAATGGACTCCAGCAGCAACGGCGGCGGTTCACCTGTCAAGAAACATGAAGACATCGAAGGGCCCGATCCAAACAAGGCTTCCGTCAAAGCCGATTCCAAGCCGCCCGTACGGACCCTTAACCGAGTGCCCCGTACGTTACTATGCGTTCATTTGCGCGTACTCTTCGTCGATCTCATGCACGGCTTGCACAGGCGCATGTGTGAGTACTACTGAGGCTATGTGCGCAAGAGGAGCGCACCATCTTACGCCTTACGCGTCCAGAATGCGTGTCGTAAGCAGAAGATGAGATGTGAAGGAGCTGAAAACCCTCCGTGCAGACGGTGTAGACACGCCGGTCTGGAGTGTCTCTTTGAAAAGCCTACCCGAGAAGCCAGCTTGACCGGTGAAGCTGGATTGGAGTAAGTCGCCCGTAGGATGCTGCTATATATTCTCTTATCAATGTGCATTTACGTTAGGCGCATACGCAGCCTTGAATCGCATGTCGCGGATATTCGTCAGACGCAGACCGCCATTCAAAACAGCCTAGTCGAGATTGTCAGCCATCTCCGTGGTGGTGCATCATTCCACCACTCTCGCTCTCCGTCCGCATATCCCGCCTTTGTAAACCAGTCGCCTAGTGCCCATTCTCTTGGGTCGCCAGGAGTGACTACGCCATCTACTGCTACTGCGCATCCCCCTCAACTAATGGTAGATACCGGCCACCCGGGACAGCCATCGACGTCGCATAACGGCATGCCACACGGACCCATCCCTGCTGGTGTGAATGCTAACGCTCACCGTCAGCATCGTGATCAGATGGCGGGTACATATCGCAGTCCTTCTATAGGGGCGACCGGACAGCGCGCGTCCAGTCAAGCCGAGATACACACTTCTCCTCTCGCTTCCAACTTGATGTATCCGCCTGCGGTTCCTCCAGGCGCTCGACACAACTTACAGCAAGCAACGACCCTACCGCCCTTCTCGTCGCTTGAATCCATGGGCCCTCCACGGTCGCAGCCATCAAACGTGTCATCAGTACGGTTTCATCCTGATGTCAATTCTCACTCGTCTCGGCAGTCTCTAAGACAAGTGAATGGCCAGGATGCAGTTCTGGGTTCAAAGCGGGGCCCCCCTCCGTCGTCAAACGTGACCAGCGCGGACTCATCGGACGTTGAAGAGGAGGACGGCGAGCTGCCGGCGTCCGGACTGGTAGCTCCGTGGGAAGTTTTGCGCGGGTTAGCTGATGTTGCTATCCAGAGGGCCGCGAAGGTAGATCACCCCTTTGTCATCATGTCCTGCGTTATGCTGATCGCCGCGTCTGCGTAGGAAAACGGGGAGGCGAGCGAACCCCCGAGTCGGGCAAGAACTGCCTCCCCTGATCCTCGCCAGCCCCGACCCGCTAAGCGCAGGAAGGTCAACCATAAGCAGCCGCGGGCTACGAATTTCCCTGATGGTGCGTTGTCTCAGCGTAGGGCTGGCTTCGCACACTGACAGACGTACCGTAGTCGTCACTAAAAACATCATTCTCGAGCCTGAGGCTCGGGAGCTCTTCCGGATGTAAGCCGACGCGAACCTACCACACCTCCGGTGCTCACGTGTAATATACAGCTTCTACCACGGATGCTCGACGTTCCTTCCTATTTTCGATGCTAACACCGATACGTATGATGCCCTTCACGAGCGTTCTCCTTTTGCTGTTGATTGTATCTGTATGGTTGCCGCTGGAGTCAGAGATGGGGGAGGTAGGTGTACCTATATCCTTGACTTGGTGGATGCATCACCGAGAACATTATCCAGGGCCACCCAGCGAAACTTATCTCAAGTGCCAAGAAGAGGTGCAGGCCATTTCCTGCGCTACACTGTTTTCCCCTGTAACGCGGCAGGAAGCTGTACAAGCCATGAGTACGATTTCCGATCATTGTTTCATCATCTTGCTGACGGCCTGCAGTCCTGGTGTCTGGTTGGTCCGACAACGGTTGGTTAAGTGGTGGTCATGCTGTCCGCATGGCGATGGAGCTTTGTAAGTATTAGCCCGTGTATTAGTTCTACGCCGTGCTGAACCCTGCGCTCTGATTACAGCGATGCACAAGGCCTGGCCAGAGCTACTGAAGCGTATGAAGGCCAGCAAGGCATCATCGTCAAGTAAGGACAGACAACTTGTGATTTCCGCGCGAACTTGGTTCTGCCTCTACCTGTTTGAGCATCAGTACGTCCCGCGTCTACGGCCGACGATTTTGTGATACGTCACGCTAAGACGTCTTGCTCAGAATGTCGTATGGGACGGGTCGCCCATCCATCCTCAAAGATGACGAGAGCATCTGGCAGTGTCGTCTACTCCTCCAACATCCGTTGGCCATCGAGGATGACATGCGGCTTGTGTCGACTGTCGAGTTGATGGCGATCCGAGAGCGTGTGAACAACAACCTGTCCCCACTGTTCGACAAGCCTGTAGATGACATGACCTTCAATGTCCTACGGGAAGCGGACATGGAGTTCCGCAACTGGTACGGTACCTGGGATCAGGCCTTTTCCCAGAAATACGAGGATGCAGGTGAATTTGCATCTGTCAAGTGTGGGTCCTAGCTTATGTATTGATCTTTGTTGCAGCCTTCTATCGGCAGAGCTTACAAATTCAACACCTTCATGCCGAGCTATACCACAATGCTACCGCTCTGAGGGGCATTGACGGCCCCGAAGATGTTCAACGGATGCCTCCTGCTCAACGCGAGCTAGCGATCAGGTCAATCCGGATCGGACAGCAGATCCTAGAGATCACAGTGCACTCTCCCGCATACCGAGAGGGGATGAAGTATGGTATGTAGCTATTGGCTCGTACTTATCTGCTGAAGGCTAAAATACGACAGCTGTGCATTATACCCATGCAACCGCTACGTTTTCCGCTTCTTTCCTACTTCGGCTTGCACGTCTCTTGTGAGTTATTCATTCCGCCGAGTGCATGTACTATCTCCTGACAACGTTAAAAGCCCGGACCAATGCGATATTGAAGAGGTGCGATCGCTTGTCGAACACCTTGCCGCTCTCCTTCTTGAGGGTACGTGCACCCTCATGACGGATACAAGTCACTCTGATCCTCATACCACCTGTCCCCTACAGTTCCCGGCAAACGCTACGCATTCACGCTGCAGCTGATGCTGAAACGCTCAAGGAAGCGGTCTGCTTCTATGTCCCGATCGCCTGGTGCTTCTCGGCATCGCTCGCATAGTAACGCAAGTTATGCCCCGGATACCGTCCCCTCACAAGTCAATCAGCACCAAATCATGTCTCCGACCTTCGATGCATCATTCTCTCATGCCGACGCTATGAACCCTATGTCCGCTGAATTTAACCAGCACCTCGCTCAATATGGTCCCAGCATTGACCACATCTGGCGCGGGTTCGACACAACTGCCAATGAGCAGCTCCCAGTATGGCTTTCTGACCAGACACTGGGCGGCGTGTCGGTCTCGCAACAGGGTATGGAGGGTCTTTTGATGCCTGCCGAGTTCGTCTCTACCTCCACACAAATCTGGTAACGTCTCTATTGTATCGTTGTCCATCTCCCGACCCCACGTCTCCACATTTGCTCTCATGTTGTGCACCAAGGGTAAATAGTGCTCACTGTACGCCTTTACTCATCTTTTGACGCTGGCCAGACGGCCAATGTATTGGATATATGATTTGTTACTACTCTTCCATGTTGTATAGCTACAGTCCTCCGTATCTCTCTATGTAACGATGCCTGTACGATCTGTGTCACCTCCGCAAATTGGCCGAGTCTCGAAAAGCGATATGTATGGGCGCTCGATCATCAAAATTGCCAATTTGGGCATACGTAGATTTTTGTTCAGCGGTTGTGCGCATACATCTTCCTGTCCCCTGCCCACTATGCCTGTCCCCGTCGAAGGGCCGCGTCCCATGGCGACCCCCAAGACCTCCAAGATTGCTAGTGGGTCTGCGGAGGAAGCCCCTCCGTCTGCGTCTCCAGCGCCAGACGCAAAAATCCGCAAACTTCGAAAGCGGAAAGGAAAGGAACCCGAGGATGTCGATCCTCCGGCGGACATCTCGCAGCCTGTGGAGGACAAGTCGTGGACATGGAAGCCTTTGACGGAGTCCTCGGCGAGCAGAGTAGCACCGGTGTTTACGAAGGACGGGCGGTGCGTTCAAGTACGCCTTTCCGCAGACTTTGTCTCATTCTAGAACAGATACTTTTTCTCGGTGGTAGAGTCCTCCGTCAAGATATACTCTGTTGCGACGGGTCGTGTGGTTTCCACCCTTGCGGCGCCCCCTCCCTCTGAATCTGCAACGACGGGAGGCCCGTCGCGTCCTGCAGCTGTTACCGCGGCGATCCTCAACCCCCATAATCCTTTCCAGCTTATAACTGGCTCCGCAGATGGACTCGTCAGATTCTGGGATTTTCTGGACGCGATCGTACTACGCACCTTGAAGCTTCCATATGTGATCATGCATCTCGCTGCTCACGAAAAGTTCAAGGATCACATTTTCGCTGCTGTTGCTTCAGGCACCAAGAAGAAGACTCACAAATGTATGTATCCGTTCTTCGCATGCTTACCTTCTTTTTTGCTGACGAATTGCTTAGCGAAGAAAGATTCCGCGGTTGACAATGCCTATGTGCTTCAAGTCTCCTTTCAACCTACCGATGCATCGGCCAGTCTAGCGGTCCAAGTGCCTTCCGACATCTACCAGATTGGAAGGGCACGCGGCCCAACGGGTCTTGGTTTCTCGCCAAGCGGCGCATGGCTTGTAGCGACCGGCGGGCACAAAGCTTATGTCTGTCCTACTTCGGACTTTAAGGCAGGCTTCACCAAGTTCGTGTCGCCGCAAGCATTGACGTGCCTCGCATTCCACCCCTCCGAAGAGTACTTCGCCACTGGTGATGCTATCGGGTGCATTCGGTTATGGTACTGTCTCAATTCTAATCTGCCGAAAACCTACGGCGTAGAAAAGAAGGCGCAGACCACGACGATGCACTGGCATGCCCATGCGGTATCCTCCATCGCATTCACTGCAAATGGAGCATACCTTGTAAGCGGCGGAGAGGAGGCCGTTTTAGTCATCTGGCAATTGCATTCTGGTCAACGGGAATACATCCCACGAGTGGGTGCCCCCATCGCGCATGTCTCTGTCTCGAAGGCGGCAGATGGAGAGGAAGAATATCTGCTCAGCTTGGTAGATGCCTCGTTCGCATTCGTACGCTCGGGAACGCTTAGCATATCACGAACGATCTCGCGAGTGAAGCTAGGTTCGTACAAATCAAATTTACGTCGCCCCTCCGTCTCATTTCTCCTCAGATCCGGCAACCTCCCAAAATCAACCCTCGGCGTCTAGTCCTGCTCCGCTTGCTGTCCACTTCCTTACTTCCGCGCTGATCCTTCCGTCGTCACATGGTTCGACTTTGCAGGCGTTCTCACCCTCTTCTGCCAAACTTCTCTACGAGCTAGAGGTCACTCCATCGAACAGAGTATCGAGGCGAGACGAGAAAGCGTTAGAGCAGCCTCGTGTGCAACATGCTGTCATCGACGAGCTGGGTGAATGGTTAGTGACGATCGACTGGCGAGAGTCTGATGAAACCTTCCGCGCGGAGTCCCATATGAAAATTTGGCGATGGCATCAAAAATCTGCAACCTGGACTCTCAACACAAGGGTTGACCGTCCGCACGGCCTCCACAGAGTAACTGCAGTAGCCTTTCGCCCTGTATCAAAGGGTACAGAATCTATCTTTGTAACCACTGGAGAGGACGGGAACATCAAGTCTTGGAGGGTGCAATCGACGACACAAAAATCAGGAGAAACTGATAGTGAGTTCAAGGATTCCCTATCCCTTCAGTCGTTCATTTTCATTCCTACAGACTTCTGGGTCAGCCGGTGCACACTCAGTTCTCGTTCTGGGACCCCTTCACATGTCTCATGGTCAACAGACGGCTCGCTGTTCGCCGTCTCCATGGGCCCTCACGTCGCGATTTATGATGGCCAAACTAATATCCTGTGTCAAGTTCTAACAAGTCCAGAGTGTCCATTGGTAGCGTCCGCTCACTTTGTTGGCTCGAGCGGTCGCTATGTTGCTGTCGTCGGTCCTAGAGATTTGATACTCTGGGACTTACTCTCGCATTCTGGTGCGTTCTTATCCATATCAGAAGGCCTGCGTGTGTTTACTGAGAGCATTTTATTTAGTGCGGTGGCAATTCCAGAGTTCGTTGTCCATAGATCGGCTCGTTGCTCACCCTAGAGAAGAGTCATTCTCGCTCTTCGAGCGGCTCGCCACTCAGGGAACTCCCTCCACAAGAGTGTTGGTTTTCCACCCGTCGTCGTCTTTGCCAGTTGCCTCATGGACGGTCCCATTCCATCTCCGCAATGTCGTCTCTCACGCCTCACTCGACCGTCTATCAGCCAATCCATTATCTTTCACCCTCGTCGGCATAACCGATACATGGAGTGTCGTCGTCTTTGGCGATGATGTATGCCTACCCCAAGAGGATGGTTCTACTGCCAGAGGTATCGGCACCGATGGGGCTCCAGGAAAAAGGACATTATTCCAGGACATCTTCGGGAAATCGGCGTTCGCCGGCTTGACGAATGTGCCCGCCTCCTCATCAGTCACACTCGCTTCGGCGCAGCCCTGGAGCGGTCGCGAAGTGGCTGAGGTTTTCGACGCTCCGACATACCTCATGCCGCCGCTTGGTTCATTATTCGACAACCTGCTAGATGGGTTCTTGACGCCTCGGCTCAGTAGTGATGTACCCAACAGCCCAACTGCAGTGGAGCATGTGGACGAAGACGTAGACATGGCCGATGAAGGCGACGACGAGCCATTCACGGTTGATACTCGAATAGAACGGGTCGTAAACAAGCAAGAGATGGAATCCTTTATTGGGCTGTTCAAAAACTATGGCATCTCAGGTGCGCCGATAGTTTCGCTCTGTTTTACCCGCTCTTACCCATTATCTTTACTCTGCTAGCACCAACGCAAATGCCCACGCAGCCCAATGGCGTTTCAAAAACAAACGGTATGCGCAATCCCACAGTCAACGGTCACGCACATACCCCATCATCTACACCCAATCCCCCGAATGCGAAGACTGTCGCACAAAAAGCCGAGATGCCTGGCCCGACCTCTGTTGAACTTGCGCCCTCACCAATGTCCGTGAACGGTAGGAAGCGGAAACAATCAGCAGTATAATCGGATAGAATTATATCTGTATGTCATCCTGTAGTCCTAATCATTCTGCTTTTCATCCTTCTCGCTGTAGCTGTTCTGCACGCACATCGTTCTGCATCATGTTATTACGCACTACCATTTCATGCGATCATGCAATCTATGCCGCGAACTACATTGGATGACGTGCGATACACTAGGGTCTGGTAGATTGGAGTGCACGAATGCGAAGAATGACTTCCAGGTGCGTTTTTTCATCGACTGGTGACATCCCCAGAGTACTTGAATCCGAACAACAGAGAGATCCCAAGCACGATGTCAGGCGGGAGAGCGTCGCGATATTGCGCGGAAATCCCATCGAGGATGATCTCGTCCTTCAGCTCCGTCTGAGCTAGGCGGTATGTACCGTCGTTGTTCTTCGGGTCCAAGTCCGTATCAAGTTTCTCTGGTGCATCGGGCTCGCCTGTTCGCCGACGTTTGCTTGCGTGCTCGCAGGCCCAGTCCAAATCGTGTTTCTTGCGTTTCATGTTCTGCGCATCGGATTTGTCCCTATCATTGCTCGGAGTACCGCTCAATGCTTGGTTTATTGCGGGAGACACACTCGTCATCATCGCAGACTGCTCCAGTGACAGGCCATCGGATCCCACTGCATCTAAGGGGAGGGGAGCCTGGCAAACCATGTTGTGGTCCACAGATGCTATGGGACGACAGCTTGAGTCCACTTGAGCGATCGTCACCAGCGCCGGACGTTTGGCATCCTTAGCTTCAGCCTTTGGTACAGCACTGGGCTTCCCTGGGACGTCTGCTTGCAATAAGCCTTCGCCAACGTCCGAGGCCCGAGAGCTCTTTCTCCTTGCTGTCTGGCGTCTGTTCTGAAACCAGATGGTGATGCTCTTAGAGTCCCTGCAAGCTCTGTCAACTTGCCAATAGCTGTGATAACAAGGACAATTCTTACATGCCAATACGGTCTGCAAGCGTTTCCTTAACTTCTCTGGTCGGATGTGTGGTGTCGCTAAAAAGGGCCTCGAGTAACTGTAGTTGTTCTTCTGACATACGACGGCGTGTCCTTCTCTCTTTCATGTCACCGCCATCTGCTTGCGGCATTGCTATGGAAGAAGCAATACTGGGTGATCCCAAGGGAAGCGGAGGCGAAGGCGTCTCGTTAGCTAAGCTAGTACGAGTGCGAGTGGTTCTTGCTGGAGGACGCATGACGACAGAAATACACAATAGTGACTAGATGCAGCAATAAATCGATCTTTTTTGCGGGTGACAATTGATGTGAACAGTCTCGTCAGCCACGGTCAGCCACGACGCCACACTGTTAGTAGCTACAGCATCCGACGCGTCGCGATCTCGTGACCAGTGTCAGCGCTTGTTTGACTGACGCTTGCAGCTTGTTCTCATTGCCCAAAACTCTGCACGAAGCACTCAATGTGCTTGATTATGTGTACGTCACCCCGGATACAGGACATGTATAGGAACAAGAAACATGTACTGAGGTGAAGTACAACATCGTCAATATCGTATAAATCATCTGCAAACTACGATTGTCCACTACCAAAAGAGAGTTGTACATCTTCCAATAATCTAAATCCGTGCAGGCGCGGACAGTTACATACCGCATCACCCTCCGAGTGAGCGTCGACCCATGAATCCAAGAAGTGCCATAGCAGCCTCCATGTCTCCCGAAAGAGGGCTCTTCTTCTCGTTAGTCAACGATCCAGGGGACAACTGAATCGGCGTCAAGTGCACCGCACTGACGTCTGGCGTGATGGCCTCGTACTCCTCCGCCTCGGTTTCCTCGCCGTTGTCGACACGACCGTGTCTACTCTCCTTGTCCAAAACCAGCATTGGCACGTCCCAATCGTCCTCCTCTGGCTCCTCCTCGATGATCCGTCCTGCTCGCGCTTTGGCACAGGCCCACTCCAACGAGCGCAGCGTCTTCGACCGCTTCGGAAGTGCAGCTATGCGAACGCTCTCAGCTGTGGGAGATGATGGCTGCACCGGCGGGGAAGAAGGGATGTGGTCCCATATGTTCTCAGGCTTCTCTGGGGAAAAGTACCTTCTTGATGTATTGACACGACGCGGAGTGAGGGGGGATCGTACTGGTGATTCAGGACGGGTATATGAAGGGCGCTCGTGAGCAGATGCCACGCAATCCAGCGAAATCACTGAGACGGCACTTGGTTGTCCTGTACCGGAACCGTAGCGATTTTCCTGGGCATTGCGTCTCCATATGAGAGATTTCTTCTTGATACTCCGCCGCCGATTCTGAAACCAAGCACTGATAGTCTTGAGTTCCCTGGATGTACATGGTCCGTCAGCGCTCTGTTCGCGGCGCGGTGGGTGAGCGCTGAGACTTACAGGCCGAGCTCCTCAGCAAGCGCAGTCCGCTCTTCCTTGGATGGGTGAGTCTTGTGCTCAAACATCGCGAGGAGTGCAACGGTCTGCTCGTGCAGGAGACGCCTCCGGACGA
Organism: Postia placenta MAD-698-R-SB12; assembly: GCF_002117355.1. NCBI lineage: Eukaryota > Fungi > Basidiomycota > Agaricomycetes > Polyporales > Adustoporiaceae > Rhodonia > Rhodonia placenta. Next base: position 1,461,584 of record NW_020169832.1, on the reverse strand, counting down.
AGGGAATCTCGCCCTGTGGTCTGGTGGGCTCGGGCTGGCAGGTGCTGTTGGCGAGGGTATCGGCCGAGGAGCACGACAATACGGACGTCGTGCGCTCGAAGTTTGGCATACTGGCGGGTTTTGGCTTGAACTATTGGCGACTGTGGGTGGTGGGCATGGTGCGGAGACCAACAGACGCGGCCACGCGCGTTGAACCGCGTCGAGGCAACGCGTCCACAAGGACAAACAACGCGGTCCCACGTGGTGATCTCGATCGCAAGACATAGTTGACGAGCGCCTGTTTATTCCGAACGGAAGATAACTAAATATACAAGTGCGATGCGCGAGCCTCCTTGTTTCAGACATAAGGTTTTACTCTTCGCTGCCGATTCTTCCTTACGTACCGTCATCGACGAACGACTGCGGCTCCTTCATCCCAACAGCGCACGGGCGCGCAAGTCTGCCTCCTCAGCCTGTATTATGTTCGGGTCGATGATCAGGCCGACTTGTGGACTTAGTTCCCCAACGAACTCTGGGGTCAACGGGTCTTCGGGTGGAGGAGCGAGCACGTATGCCTTGGCAATCGGCGTGTGCACCTGGTCCCTTCGCCAGGTAACGAAATTGCGAACATCGCTGCACCGTACGCCCACGAACTCAACACATTGTAGCGCCGGAAGGAGAGGAGGTAAGGGTTGCCGATTTGGGTCAAGATCTGCATCGGAATCCACGATATAGGTTTCCGCCTTCAGGACGAGCGTATCCACCATGGCGGAATCCAGGCGTCCCACTTTCAGCGAGAAGACCTTCGGGATGGATTGCAAGAACAAGGCCCACTTCTTGTAAGCCGCTGGCGCCCGTAGAATGCCAACCTCGTGGAGGGCCAGGATTCTAAGCTCAGGAAAGCGGCCGGCAAGCATACCGAATACGGGACTGTAATCGTCCCCGTCCATGAGCTGCAAGGCGAGCATCCGAAGATTCGGCGCATGAATGACGGCGAACGTTTTGCGCGCGTACGGCACGCTCAAATCCCCGAAGACAATTTCGCGGAGACGCGGCAAGAAAATCGGTTGAGTATCGCGCCACATACCCAGGCTTCCTTCGTCATACTGCGGCATCGCTGCCGTGAGATGGAGACTGCGAAGGTTCCCGCCGCTCAGCATCTGGCGGAATCGCGCCTCACTTGGGCAGTTGGCTATCCAAAATCGCCGCAGGTCGAGCGAGTATAGATCACCCGACCACGTCGTCTCCTCCCAGTTAACAGGTATGCCATTCAACCTGATATTCTTGAGGCGTGGCGTCTGACCTTTGCAAAGGGGGAGAGCTCCATCGAATGTGGTCTCTATCTCCGGAGGAAGCTCGAACATATGAGGCTGGCCGAAGCGGTGAAGTTCGAAATGCTCTAGCGTTGGTGCAGAACCATGCGTCCAGAACCTCTCGATGACACTCAGCGCTGTTTTGATACTATCCGTGGATATCGTGACGCGCTGAAGGGTGGCTATTTTCTGGAGGAGTATGTCAAGAAGCCAGGTCATCCGGGCCGGGGTAATTGCAGCCGGCTCTGCGGGATTGCCTGGAGACTTGGGGGGAAGAGGGATGATAATATCCAACGCGCAATTCCCGGCTCGGCGAAAGCACTCGATAGAGCGCGCCCAAGGAGGACGGTCGGTAAAGATGATTTGACTCCATAAGTAGCCGTCGCTTAGCGCGGTGGCGCGCCAATGGCGGCACACCCAGGTGAATTGGAACTTGGCCAGCATGGGGTTCCGTTGCGAAGTGGAGTAAACGACAAGGCGCAAGATCTCGCAGAGAATCTCGGTGGGGAGGTCGTTGATTCGGAAGCACATCCACGCGAGGGTCCTGTACCTGAAGAGTTCGGAAGCCAGCTCGACGTCGATCTCGTAACTTTGATCCGGTGCAATCATCTCTCGAAGCTCACTGAGCCCACGTGCGCGAACTTTGGCTACCTTCATCCGGGCCCACACGATCTGCATATCAAGGGGATTGTCATGTGAGGGCTCGCTTTGGGTCTTCAGGTATGACCTGAACATCGTGTCAGCCTCCCATTGCTGCAGGAGCAGTATTTGTTGGGTAACAGATACTGCATAGTTCCTTTCAGCATTGTAGTCGGACATCTCAGGCCTGAAGTGCGGTCAGAAGAAGTTGGGCACCATAGATAAAGCACCCCTACTGAGGCTCACGGGACGTGAAACGAGCGACTGAGGGACTATTGGAATCTGGGACTGTTGTTGGGGAGGTCGGAGCGGATGCGAGGTCCCTGTGTCGCACTCGTAACCTGGTCATAGCTAATGAGATGCGATGGCGACAAGGCTTTATTATATGAAGAAATCCTCATAACCCAAACGGGGTCTGAAGGGCCAAACTGATGTGTTTGGCTGTGTGGGCGTGCACACCGCGTGACGCCGAGAACAATTCGCAGCGCCACGTCGAAGTCCGCGTTCCACTTTTATACAAGCAAACTCACTCGAGTGACGATATATGGCTTTCTCCGTACTTGGGTGTTTTGCGAGGGTGAAAGGTGAAGCTTTAGTCACGACCGGCCTATCAAGGACTGGGCTGGTACCACCACCAGCACTGCAAGTAGGCAGGCCTTAGCATCACGTTGCCTGGCAATTATCGTAGATGCATAGCAGTTAATAGCTCACCTTGATTGCTGAATGCCCCGCTCGGCAGGGAATCGAGGAATTGTTTCAGTCTCAGGAGCTGGGTTGTACCCCCATAGGCAAGACGGCTTTTAATGGCATCGCCGAGCCATGATGGCCGACCTTATGCCGTCTTATCCACCGCCTTATTTCTATCATTGCAAGTGCGTGACCTCCAGTACTTCGTCGCTCATTCTTAGTTGGGAACAATGGGCGTTGAATAGCAGGATAGCCATAAGAGGCAGGTATTCATGTTGGATCGCGATCTCGATGATCGTGTCCCTTACCTCGGGACCAAGTCTCCTCATTTCCCCTACAGATATTGACTGATCTGACGGTCTGCTGTGGTCTATTCCACACACAAGCAAGGTTGGAATTGTATGTGAGTTGTAATTTGAGGTTTTGGACGAGCTCACACAGCAGATCTGATTTGATAAGATAGTAATCGTACATAGCCTCGTGCATTATGCACCAAGCACGCTGCCACTCCGAAAGTCCAATCTTTAGGCCCGTCTCGGCCCGTCTCTATTTATTCCAATGTATGGCTCATCGACATTTGCCTTCGGTGGCCACATCTGCACCTGCTGTTGTACTCTGAAACTGATTATCGTCCCTGCCCGCCAAGGTGTACAATGATTCAATTTGCTTCCGTGAGATACCCTCAATTGGCTGCTATCGATCGCAACAGCCCATATATTCGGACCCTGATTAGCTCTCCCAGGCGATGCCTTCGTAGTAAGTATGACCAGTGCACTAGCTTCATTTCCAGGGGCTATATAGGAGCATGTCCCCCAGTCGAATCCCCTGAGGCTGTGAGTGCTCATACAGGTACCGTCTTCCAGGTCACTCACTTCAGACTCACTCAAGCACTCAAATGCATGAGCATGACTTTTCTTCATATTCTACTCATCTTACAACAATGGAAAGACGTACATATTCGCAACTGACATGTATGTGATTTGCGAACCATAAGATGAATTGCATAGCATCAAGGCAAGAAGCGTAGTAGTATACAGTACGACCTACATTATCTTTCATTTTCCAGCAGACAGAATATAAGCAACTTTCAGAGCATTAAATGAATCATAAACCTAGATAACCACCAACGAAAACCATTCAAGAAGAGGGACCGGTAGCATTGCTGCTGCTCGCTACGTCGCCAGATCCCGATGCCTGAGGGGGCCCAGCCGGCGATGTCTCCAGCAAGTGTTCAAGTACGTCCGTCACAATCGTGTCCTCCGCCTCCCGCGAAAGCTGGGCGTTCCGCGGAACGCGCGTGCTGATCTGCTCGGGGATGCTCGGGTACGCGTCGGCAGTGAAGCCCATCTGCAGCCGAGCGTGTCAGGGAATGCGAATCATGAAAATGCAGAGAGGAACGTACGTCACCGAGCCGCCTGGTAATGGCGTCAGCCGCGGGCGACGATGCGCTTGCCGCGGTGGGGTTGCGCTGACCGGTGCCATGCATGGTGTGGGATCGGCGGACGGGGACGGGAAACATCTCGAGCTGGGGGAACGGACCGCGGGCGGTGCTGATAATCTGCAACGGGGAGTTCGCCGTCGGTGAATCGCCCGCCTTCTTCTTCTTCTCCGGCGTCCTGTCTTCCTCGCTCGTGACGGGCTGAGCACTGTCCGGCGCCTCGCCGTCAGTCATCGCAACGTCGGAATCCTCGGGATGCACAGACCTTTCGCCGGACCGGTTGCGCATGCGCTCCCTCTCGAGCCGGCGCAGGGCGCGCTCACGGCGGTATTTTTCCTTCTCGGCGACGTACCGTTCCTTCGCGTCCTTGAGGGATTCCCTCAGCTGCTGCGGGGACTGCGTCGGGCTCGCGGCGAACATCGTGACTTCCGCATGCTCGTCCGCGGTGTCCGGTTCGTCGATGTCCATGTCGTGAGGCGTCCACCCAGACATGGGCCACGTGCGGCTGGTAGGCGGATGAGGGGGCGGGGGCGGCACGAAAGGCGGGAAGCCCCATGCAGCTCCGGGCGGCGGTGGAGGAGGAACACCGAATGGACCGCCGGTGCGTGGGTCCCTAGGCGGGAACGCGCCGAATATATCGGAGCGGTGGTGGGCGTGGCGATACGGGTGGAAAGGGTGTCCGGGCCAATATCCGCGGCCGCCATGAGTAGCCCATGGAGAAGGCGGCGGTCCGTGCGGCGGCGGGGGGCCTGGGGGAGGGGGGAGACGGGGAGACGGGGAGCGGGAAGGAGGAACATGGGCATGGCGCCGCGGGACCGAGGACGGCGGCGAACGGGGTCGCGGCGGAGGGGGTGGTGCACTGACAGGCGGCGGGGCTCCTGGAGGTGGCGGTCCCGGGGGAGGCGGGTGAGCGAAGGGAGGCGGGGGCGGCAGGGGAGGCGGAGGGGCCAGACCGTCAGCGGACATACGATCAGATCGAGAGCCATGATGCCAGGAGCTGCGGTGCCGTCCTCCACGACCGAGCCCACCTCTCCCGTGGCCCCAGCTGCCCATCCATTCGGGGGGCTCGAGGTCAGCGAGCATGTCGTCCCAGCCTTCACCGGGGGGAGACGGGTGGTGGTGGTGGTGGTGATGTCCATGACGACCGAAGTCATGCGGGTGGGAGCCGCGGGGGTGCCCCGACCCGCGCCGCGAACGAGGGGTCGAAGTGTCAGGGCCTGTAGCGCCAGCGGCACCGCCGGTGACGTCGCCAATGACCCGGACGACGTTGGCGATGGCCTCTGCGACGCGGCGGCCCGCGGCCTCTTCTGCAGCGCGGCGGGCGTCCGTGCCGATCTGACGCGCGTCTGCGGACCCCGCCAGGGCACTGCGGCGTATCTCATCCGCAGCGCGCGCGACGGACTCGCGGTGCGCGTGCCAGTACGTGCCGCTCGTCGCATTGTGCACGATGTTGCGCACGCCCTCCGACAGCTCGGGGTGCGACGCGAAGACGGTGCTGAGCGTGCCGAAGAGATTGGCGACGTCGTTGGTGAGGGAGGCGGTCGGCGTCGTGGGGACGTCATCGTCCAGATCCGGGAGCGGCGGGTCCGGCGCGGCGTCGGCGCCAGTAGCGACAGGCCTGGGGGTCGAGTCCCTGCGAGAGACGGGCGTGGACTTGCCCGTCCTGACCGTCCCCTCGGGCGTGCTGGTGTCGGAGTCTATCTCCATGACGTGTACGGGGTGCTTCTCAGGGCCCTGCGCAGAGACGACAGACTCGGTCGACGAGCGCGACGAGCGGGCCTTGCCCTTGCCCTTATCCGGGGTGGGCGTCGACGCGGTAAGCTCAGAGTCCGCGAGACTGACTGCGGACTGCCTGTCCTCGTCACGCGCACGAGAGCCGTCGACGTCGCTCTCGATGAGCTCCACGAAGGCGTGAGGGCCGTCCGAGTCGTCCGGGGTCTCATGGCCCGCGAGGAAGACGGAGCCGAGGCCGGGCGCGACGCGCTGCCAGTCGTCCTCGACCTCGTACATCATGGGGATGCCCTGGCCGAATGTGCCGCGGTATCCCGCGCCCGCGCCCGCGCTCGCACTCACACCCGAGCTACGGGGCGTCGCGGGCAGCGGCTTGTTGCGCTCCGCAAGGTCGCGCACGTCGAAACGGATAACGGTCGGCTCGCCAGAGACAGGCGGGAGGAGCTTGTAGTACTCCTGGAGCTCCTCCTCGGAGCTGAGCGTAACCTCGTCGCCGTCCTGGTCGATGTACGAGACGGCGATGTCGGCGAGCGGGATGTGGTAGAGCGACTCGATGCGCGCGGCGAGCTTCGCCCAGGAGGGCGGTGCAGCATCGACGAACTTGCGTGTGAGGCCGTCGGGGGGCCTGCTGAGTTTGATGTGGAATGTAGCCATGGTGCTGTGGGACAGCAGCTCGACGCAGCAGGTCTCTTATATACGCGGGAGCACTGCGCGGGAGTTGGAGCTCCGACAATGCGCAGTGTATATGATCGGGGACAAGTATAGCAACTCCTGCCATATCGGGCAGAGGCAACCGGCCTGATATCACGCGCACCCGCCGCTGCGCACCGTCACGTCCCTTTACACCGTCCTACCGCCGCCACCCAGTCAAAGTCGGTTGACTCAGTCAAATTCGAGTCACAAGCGGGACCCACAGACTGCTGCTCACACAGATTAGGGAATACAGGTATTTCATTGCGGGGTTCTAGAGCGTTCGGTATATAGTACATACACAGCATTCCGCCGTCTATCTTCTGCCTACATTTTACGCAAAGATCGCGATGCGCGGGTCGATGTCGGCGGGGTCGTTGAGCTATGCAAGTCATGTCAGGAAATCCTGCGCCTGGCGTAACCCAGAGAGCGCTTACTCGGAGGTTGATGTTCAGGGAGCTGATCTCCTTGATCTCCGCATCCGAGAGCTGGAACGCGTCGACCTGGAGGTTCTGGACCAGACGGTCGTGGTTGTTGCTCTTGGGGATAACAGCCAGGCCCTGCTGGACTGCCCAGCGCAGCAAGACCTGCGCATGTGCTGTGGAATGCGTGCCGCATCAGTTGCTGCACCTCGTGCTGCTGCGCCGCACCAGCCGACTCACATTTCGAGTGCTTCGACGCGATGCTCGCAATCGTGTCGTGCTCGAGCAGGTTCTTGGCGCCCTTGTCGGCACCGAGCTCCACGTAGCTCTGCGGGCCGAGCGACGAGTACGCGGTGATCGCGATGCCGAGGGTGCCACACAGCTTGATCAGGGGCTCCTGCGTCAAGTACGGGTGCAGCTCGATCTGGTTGACCGCAGGCTCGTATTTGGCGTAGCGGAGGATGTCGATGAGAAGAGAGCCCTGGACGTTGCTATTCACACGGGGTGAGCCACGACGAGAGGCGTGTGATTTGTATTCATGGACGTACGAGACACCAATGTTCTTCACCAGGCCCTCGTCAACGAGCTCCTCCATGGCACCCCAGGTCTCCTGGAACGGCACCTTTGCTGCGCAGAAATCAGACTCGTGATAGACCTATGCGTGAGCAAAATGTGCGTACCCAGGTGCACCTTCTTGTCATCGCCCCACCACTCAGGGGGGTAACGGTGCGAAGGGTCAACATACTCGAGCGAGATGGGGAAGTGGACGAGGAAGAGATCAAAGTAGTCAATGCCCCAGAGGCCGAGCTGCTTCTTTGCCAGGGCTTTCACCTGATTGCTGCGTCAGGAACGGAAGGAACGGAAGGAGAACTCTAGCGTACATGGTCGTGGGCATGGAAAGTGTTCCAGAGCTGATATTGCAAGTCTCTCGTCAACAGCTGACGTGTGAGCAGGTCCGTGCGAGTGGACACACCTTGGAGGTGACAACTGCAGGCATGCCGGTCGAGTGAGTGAGTGAGATACCGAGATGCAGCGGGCATACTCACAGACATCCTCCCGCTTGACGATGCCGTCCGAGATCGCGCGGCGGAGACCCTCGCCCGCCTCCTTCTCGTTGCCGTAGTCACCGGCACCGTCGAGAAGACGGTAGCCAGCCTTCAGCGCGTTGTAGACAGTCTGGAGAGAGGAAAGGTCAGTATCAGACCAGGTGCAAATTAAGCGGTGCATACCTCCGCGCAGGTGGCTCTGTTGACCTGAGAAGATCCGTGTCAGATGTGCAAAGGGGGGCATGCCGTAGTGCGCACCTTCCAGAGACCGAAGCTACGTCAATGCAGCACCAAAGTCAGCGATCATGTTTACGTTGTCGAGGACTGCTCTTACCCAACGAGGGGCATCTGGCGCGCGATCGCGATTTGGTGAGCGCTAGGAAGGCAGGGATCGGTAACAACACACCTTCTGCCCGGTGCGTTTGAGAGCGACTGCGGCCATTGCTATTGAGCGGGAAAACAGGATGAAGAAGAGTGAGAGGGAGGAGAGTTTGGGGGACGCAAGGAGGGAGGGGAGCTTATAAGTTTGCAGGTCGGGCCGCCCCAGACGCGGGGGTGGATCGATGGGCAGGCGGAAGAACGGTTGGCAGCGCAAGGGGCCCCGTCTTTCCTTCCAATCGCATCGATGTCACCGCTGCCTGACCTTCTCCCCCACATTCGGTCTATTTTCGGCTCATCCTCGTCGCCTACGCGGTCTTCTCCGGGCCCGTCCCCCGCGCGCTTCTGCCGCCCAGCTCGATCATGGTCCGTCCCCCGCGCGCTTCTGCCACCCGCCCTCACCGCGGTCGGATTCGATCGACGCCCACATGCCAAACGTCACATCAGAGTCTCCGCGTCCAGCCACGAGCAGATGCACACCCACGTCCTCTCCTCGGCTTTAGCGCCATCGGCTCCCTCGTCGCCCACCATCTCTGCGCCAAACGCTACCTCCTCTGCGCAACCCATCTCCGCGTTCTGCAGCGCGGCCTCGCTCACACGGCGTGGCGCCCGCTCTACGACGCGCCGCTCGCCATGCGGCGCAAGCTCGTCGTCAACTCGGTCGTCAACCCGCTCACCACCCGCCTCAACTGCCCCAGCGAGATCTTCAAGCACACCGCCGGCACGCTCATTGCGGAGCGGCTCTGCACCGAGGCCTCGTTCACATTCCGCACGCAATGGGAGCAGGAGGTCAAGGCGCGGGCGCGCACGGGCACCATCGCAGGGGACCGAGCAGTTCCCGCGCGAGCTCGAGGCCGCCGCGCTGCTCGCGCAGTGCAAGCGCATCGTGCGCCAGCTCAATGGGTATCTCCTCCGCCTCGCGCGGCGCTATGGCGTACGTGCACCCATGACCGCGACGCGGTACTCTGATGCGGATGTACGGTAGGACGCAGCGCAGCCGCACAGGTACGTACATCGGCGGCCAGCTGAGCAGGGTTCGCGCAGCTCGGCTTAATGATCATCGTGTTCGCAGGATGTTCCCCAGAGGCCGATGTCGTCATGATCAATGACTTCCCCGACTGCCTTCGTCCCTTCTCTCTCGCAAAAAGGACGGACCGGCGACCTCCCGATCCGTCGATATCGGACGCTCGCGACCACCCCATGGGGCCATCTATTCGTGCCGGATCGTCGTGCGAGCTACATGTTTACCCGCGGCTATGGCACTCGCCAGAAGACGCCTAGAAACAACAGGAAGTGCACGCCCATCATTCTATAGCGGCCGCCGCGCGTCATCATGCTTGGGAGACATCCATGCGTAAGCTCGTATACTGGTATGGTTCCGTTATCGAGCTCAAGGGCCGGACGTCCGGCAGGTCCATCGTGAGACTTATCGACCGAGGTGTTTTGTAGCGGTAGCGGCACTCAATCCCACAAAACCAGATAAAGACAAGTAAGTACGCGAGCGAGCGGGCGAGACGAGACGTGCTGAAATGAGCTGCGCGATAGGACGCTGCAGGCAGGAGGGAGCCGCGTAGCTCGGTCGCGGCGGCCGGTGCGCGCAGGGGACTCTGCGCAACGCGCGCGTGCGTACGCCGCCGTCAACGAACATGCGCGATTGCATGCGATTGGCGGTGCGTCTCCCGCGTCTGCCTGTCGCGCCGTTAGGTGCTCACGGGGCTTGCACGCCAGACGATCACACTGGGCGCCGTGCGCGCAGATTCCTGCCAGCGGGCTGCGACACTGCCATCCAGCGAGTCCTCACGGCGGACAGAGCGGGAGGTCAGCAGATAGCACATGAACATCACAAGCGGCATGGCTCACCAAGGCGTGCAGAGAGGAGACCGGACAGGAGCGCAGCGCAAGCGAGGCGGTAGCGTGCGTACGGGTAGCGTGCGTACGTATACTGGGCAACCGGACGCCGCGCGCGCTGCGGGAAAATGCGAACATGATACAAATGCTCACCATGGCAGCAGCGCAGACACAAGGGACAGCGAGAGAATAACACGCAGGGGTGTAGACGCGCAAGGGCGGACAAGCAGCGTGCACGGGTAGATGAGCGGGACAGAAAATGGTGAGTGCGAAGAGGACGCACCGACGTCAACCGCGTCGGCTGAGAGCCGATCGCCTGGCACCCCCTTGCAACACGCTCCTGCGCGCGTCGCACCCCTCTGATATCTCCGTTTTGGCCGCCGTCGCTCGACAGCCTCGCTCGGTACGTCCTCTCTTAGCGCGCCCGTCTACCACGCCGCCGCCGCCCTCTTATCTCGCCACCGCGTACTACCAGCGCTGCCATCGTCTCAGCTACACGGTAGGTATGTAGTACGTGCCATAACGTTGCCTGCATATTCTCATGTCATCGTCCCGCCCACCGGGCACAACGCAAACTCGCCGGGCAGCGTACCGTGCGGAATGCTCCTGCACCATCCTCGCGTCCTCGCAAGCACGCGCAGCACGTCCAGCACTAACGCGCCGCGCCGATATCCTGCGTCCAGGGCACAACACGCAGCGTCATAGACTGCTCCACGCGCACGCTCGCGTGAGATTCTACCGGGCGGCGTCATCAGTACCCCACACGTCGACGGTAATGAGCCGATGCGCGGCGTACCCGAGGACGCGTACCTGACCTGTCCGCCGGGCATCTGGAAATGGAACGACCAGCCGACGCAACGCGAGCGCAAGTACAGGGGCAGCAGCGAATCAGCACACCGGCATACCATGAAGATGGCAAGGTCACGTACCCGCTATGGCACGAGGCGGCATTCACTCGCCGGGAGCGTCGCGCACGGACAACGCGCACATGCAGCACCGGATGAGGCGCACTACATAGCCTGACACATTCACCGGTGGCTTGGGACAGACGGGCAGCACGGGCCGCTTGGTTGTCGCTTCCCGCGGTACGTGCATTGTGATTACGAACGCCGGTCGCCGGTGGTCCAGAGTGCGGGCGTGGTGTGATGATGTACCCGTCCACATTCCCGATGTTCGTACCGTCTTATTATCCCTGCACGGCCGCCCGCGCGCCGGGGACCTTGATGATGCTCACGCTGTTCCCCTCACAGTTTATGCATCTCTGTCCGAGACGCGTCGACTTCGCCCTCGCGTCGCTCCGTACGCCGTCCCTCTGCGTTCCTGCTTGACACTCTGTCATCACACTTACATCGCGCCGTCGCACGCGCGCCGGTCCCCTCATCCTGTCTCTCCGGACACGGACACCGCGTCCGGCTCTTCGCGTCCCCGGACGCCCATCGTCTCGGCTACACGAAACACAAAGGTACGTAATACATGTTGTGACCACCATTGTGCGTGCTGATTGTCGTCATGCCTCCCCCTTCCGACAGCCCGCACCACCAGCAGCATTGACCAAATGCGCTCGCACGCCCGCAGAAGCTCGACCAATAACAACGTCAGCGGAGCGCAACAGGCAGCGCGCCATGGAGGACGCTCGTGCGGCGTCGTCGTCCCCACCTTCTCGCGCGTGTCGCATGCGGGTGCGAACGCGTCGGCCGCAGCAACCAGTCTGATCAAGCGGATGTTAGTATGAGGGCGCAACGGGATGGATTGCGTACCGGCTCGCGTGCGGAACCTGATGCACAGACCGCCCCACGCTGGCGCCGTCTTGTGTGCATGTGCCGGGCGGTCTCGCGCATGAGCCTGGAAGGCGGCGGCGGCGACCGGACTGCAAGCGTGACGTACCCGGAACTGCCAATCTCATCTTTGCATGGCTGTCGTGTCCATGTGCTTCGCGTCCAGGTCAGCGGTGGGTTTCTGAGATTCTTGCGTCGGGCACAGATGGTGCCGGGGAGCAGAATGATCATTGTAAGTCAACAAAAGAGCCTAAGAGGGTCACATACCTGCTGTGGCATAAGGCGGCACTCGTGCACCAGCCGAGTCTGTCAGTGCGTAGGGACAGCGCAGACTTCCACAGCCAACCTGCGTGTGCACCTTGAAATCACGGGGGCGGTCAGCACCTGACAATATGCACCTGGTAAATTGCCCGCTTTTGATTGACGGCGACAGTGACAGCGACAGCGATCCTTCATATTGCGCCAGGCGGTATGAGCCATGTCGATGTGGGGCCGGTAATCGGCAGTTCAGCGTGCGTACGCAGTGAGACATGGCAGAACAACATACCTGTGCACATCCTCAGTGTTCACGCTGTCTGAATATTCCCCAGCAGACCTCAGTGGCTGTGTGGCAGTCATGTGTGAGGGGAGGAGGGACCTCGCGCGCGGCGAGGCCTTCTGCTCTCACAATCCATTTTATCTGCTACGAGGCCGCGCACGGACCCTGCAGGCCAAGGACTAAGACACCATCCTGTACTTGTCTCAGTCTCACCACGCAGGACACGCTGCACCCGCACGAACAGATGTTGCGGTGTTTCCGTGAGATTTGCTGTTTCTGCCATCATTTCCATTGCTTTCGCGAATGCAGCCTGACTGTGAGCGCTACGCCACCGTACGTGATCCCGCTCACTGAACCCACAGAGCATCGGAACACCCCTGCGCATAAGGGCTATGCACACGCTCTGAATGGATTGGCAACGGGAGAGTGTCACAGGAGTGCAGGAGAACAAAGGCAGGTCTGTTGCATGTAATAAATTGTAATTGATGATACGAACCACTATGCCGTGCCATGCCATCACGCACATCAGCCCCGGCCAAAGACTACCGGAAGGATGTTTTCACCTGACTTTTCCCGAAGCACACGCAAGCATAGGCGGTGTTGCCAAATATAGCCTAAGGCGTGTGAATGCACCTGTCATTGTTGCGAGAGGGCGCCATCACTGTCAATATTCTAAAAGTAGCAGCCTGACAACAGTCATAATTCCAGAAAGGGTGTCATCAAATTACGTATGATAATAAGGTATGGGCGCAACATATCGGATGTTGTGCTGTCTGGCCAACACTATATATAATTGACGTGTGACTTTATTCTGACAATCTCCCCGCTACTTCCCTTGTTACCACTTTGTTACCAGACTTCCTTCATCTGTCTGTTATCCTGCTCCGGACAACGTCTGCAGCCATATTTCTGGCTTCCAAGTAAGTGGACTTGTGGCCATTATTGACTTGTGCTCCCAGTCGCTGACAAGACCTCACTAGGTTTGGTGTGATGGGTTGCTGCACCCAGTAGCCAAGTAAACGAGAGCGGAAATGGTGACAAGATGTGTTGCGAGACTGCGAGCGAGATGACGAAAGTTGGACAACAGGCTAGGCAAGGTAAGCACATTGATTGAAGGACGAGATCGATCAGCACTGATCTCGATCATAACACGACAGTCGACACTCACGTCCTCCGCCTTGCTCGCCCCGTAAGGTGCGGACGAATCTCTGACGATGCAACTCCTCACCCCGCCTTTAAATCCCTTGCACGTTTGCCGGACGTGTCTCTGATCGCACGACTGCTGACCGGACGTCTTGTGCAGGCGCGGCGGCCCTTGTCTCGCATCCGCTGCCGTGTCGCTACGCTGTTTATTGCCCGAAGCTGTGACAGCAACGCTCCCCACGCCCGCGCCCTAGAGGTGAGTGGTCATTTTGTCTGACGCGGACGGACAGACTTACCGACGTAGAGAACCTACAGGTCTACCGGCCGCTGCGCTCCCACATCGCCCATTACCGCTGCCGCGAATGCGCGCAGCGCAGGTGCCAGACAGCGCGACACTGACAAAAGCCTGGCGTGCTCGGGGCGCGCTCGTGCATTGCAAGAACGATGCTACGCGCTCGGTCCGCGGCCGTTGGTAGACGGGGTGCATGGTGCGGAGCGTACGGCTGCAGGCAGAAACGGGTCCGGCTTCTCCTTCGGCACCAGGGTGCTTGACAGAGATCGCGGGACATCACTGGTCTCCCTGCGGGCCGGGCTACATGGTAAGTTCGTTTCACCTCTAATTTGCTCGCCGGCGCACTAACAATCATTTACGATTGGTCGCGCATCGAAGGCGGTGGTTGGGCATTGTGTGGCCAGAGCGGACAGCGCGCAACGCGAGTTGCAGCGCCGCGCGCGAAATGTATCGCGCTTGGCGAGGTGAGTTCAAATGCGGCATAGTGTAGGCTGGATAAATACTAACAGTCTCATTTATGTGACTACAAGGCACGCGGCGGGGACGTTCAAGTCACATCCTGACCGGTTAACACAATAATGGGACCGAGCGCGCTCGCTGGGCGTGAGCCGGGAGCGCGATCGACAGGCGCACAAGACGCGGGCCATTGGAGTGACCGGCGGTGCTGGTCATCACCGCAGCGGTAGGACACGGGAGCGTCAGGCGCGTGGCTACGCTCTGGGCTGGGCCGGACGCGGGCTGTGTCAAAGGTGCCATGGTAAGTTCGGGCTTTTCTTTTCGCAGATACACTGACCATCGAGTGGTGGCGTAGACGGCGGCGGAGAATGGAGCGTCGCACGGCCTACAGGAGTGCGGTAAGCAGCGCGCGCGGACCAGAATGGCTCGCGGGATGCAGGACTGAGCGGGCACGATACGCATCCCCCCGCCGGGAGCGCAACGTACACAAGAGCGTCGCGCGGAGACGGTACGAGGCGGCGAGCTGACCGGGCGTGGCGTGCGGGCGTCCGGACATGGTGGGGAGTGCCCGCGCACGGAATGCTGACCGGTTTTGCAGGCGCGAGGGCGAACGCGCACAGTGGCAATGCGCGGCGTTGTGCTCCCGGTCAGCATACGTCGTTGCGGTCTGCGCCCTTGCCAGCCGGTCTGACTGGTGCAGCGTCTCTGCCCCGACGCGCCACACTGGACTCGGTCGTGTCGCGCAGACCGGGGACGGCGCGTGCTTGTGCGATGCGCGAGCGACTTGGCGCGGAGCGTGCGCAGACGGTTCTCTGCACTAGAGATCCGCGCGCACACAGGATTAAGTATGCCGGTGGCGGACGACGGCGGGCGAGGAGAGAGCGATGGGCGGGACAGCGGGGACGGCATTAGACGAGACTGTATGGATGGCAATAAGCCTTGAAATATATTTGTTGCTCTACCTTGTACGACTCGACTACCCCACTGTCATCTACTCCCTACCGCTCTGCACTCCCCACCGCTCTCTATTCCCCTTGCCTTGTCCTATTTCCTCAATTCTACACGGTCTCTTCTCGCACGCTCACGAGACCGTGGCGAGCATCAGTCTCGACAAGCAAGCGATCGGCCGAGGGGTATATCAATATTATGCGGGGCGCGCAAGGACACGCACACGATCACGATCACTGGAGTGACCAAGGCGGCGCCGTCGAGAAAGTGCGGATGCGCGCGAGCTCTGAGCGGCGGCACATGCGGTCTGACCGGCCACTCTCGACGCGGCGTCGAGGCGCACTTACATTTCGCGCAAAGATCGCGATGCGTCGGGTGGGTCGTGCGCTATGCAAGCCATGTCAGTGAATCCTTCGCCCGGCGCAACGCACAGAACGCTTTCAGGGAGCTCATCTCCTTGATCTCCGCATCCGAGAGCTGGAACGCGTCGACCTGGAGGTTCTGGACCAGACGGTCGTGGTTGTTGCTCTTCGGGATAACAGCCAGGCCCTGCTGGACTGCCCAGCGCAGCAAGACCTGCGCATGTGCTGCGAAATACGCGGCGCATGAGTTGCTGCACCTCGTGCTGCTGCGCCGCACCAGCCGACTCACATTTCGAGTGCTTCGACGCGATGCTCGCAATCGTGTCGTGCTCGAGCAGGTTCTTGGCGCCCTTGTCGGCACCGAGCTCCACGTAGCTCTGCGGGCCGAGCGACGAGTACGCGGTGATCGCAATGCCGAGGGTGCCACACAGCTTGATCAGGGGCTCCTGCGTCAAGTACGGGTGCAGCTCGACCTGGTTGACCGCAGGCTCGTATTTGGCGTAGCGGAGGATGTCGATGAGAAGAGAGCCCTGGACGTTGCTATTCACACGGGGTGAGCCACGACAAGAGGCGTGTAATCATGGACGTACGAGACACCAATGTTCTTCACCAGGCCCTCGTCAACGAGCTCCTCCATGGCACCCCAGGTCTCCTGGAACGGCACCTTTGCTGCGCGGAAATCAGATTCGCGATAGACCTATGCGTGAACGAAATGTGCGCACCCAAGTGCACCTTCTTGTCATCGCCCCACCACTCAGGGGGGTAACGGTGCGAAGGGTCAACATACTCGAGCGAGATGGGGAAGTGGACGAGGAAGAGATCAAAGTAGTCAATCCCCCAGAGGCCGAGCTGCTTCTTTGCCAGGGCTTTCACCTGGTTGCTGCGTCAGGAACGTCACTCATGGCAGGAGAAAGTCTGGCGTACGTGGTCGTGGGCATGGAAAGTGTTCCAGAGCTAGCATTGCAAGTCTCTCGTCAACAGCTGACGTGTGAGCAGGTCCGTGCAAGTGGACACACCTTGGAGGTGACAACTGCAGGCATGCCGGTCGAGTGAGTGAGTGAGATACCGAGATGCAGCGGGTGTACTCACAGACATCCTCCCGCTTGACGATGCCGTCCGAGATCGCGCGGCGGAGACCCTCACCCGCCTCCTTCTCGTTGCCGTAGTCACCGGCGCCATCGAGCAGACGGTAGCCAGCCTTCAGCGCGTTGTAGACAGTCTGAAGAGAGGAAAGGTCAGTATCAGACCGGGTGTAAGTTCAATGATGCATACCTCCGCGCAGGTGGCTCTGTTGACCTGAGAAGATCCGTGTCAGATGTGCAAAGGGGGGCATGCCGTAGTGCGCACCTTCCAGAGACCGAAGCTACATCAATACAGCACCAAGTCAGCGATCATGTTTACGTTGTCGAGGACTGCTCTTACCCAACGAGGGGCATCTGGCGCGCGATCGCGATTCGGTGAGCGCCAGGGAGGCAGGGATCGGTAACAACACACCTTCTGCCCGGTGCGTTTGAGAGCGACTGCGGCCATTGCGATTGAGCGGGAGAACAGGATGAAGAGGAGTGAGAGGGAGGAGAGTTTGGGGGACGCAAGGAGGGAGGGGAGCTTATAACCGCGCCCCAGACGCGGGGGTGGATCGATGGGCAGGCGGAAGAACGGTTGGCAGCGCAAGGGGCCCCGTCTTTCCTTCCAATCGCATCGATGTCACCGCTGCCTGACCTTCTCCCCCACTTTCGGTCTATTTTCGGCTCATCCTCGTCCCCTACGCCGTCTTCTCCGGGCCCGTCCCCCGCGCGCTTCTGCCGCCCAGCTCGATCATGTCCGTCCTCCACAGCTACAGCACTATCGAAGTATATACAAAAGATTACAGAATTATAGAACCATAGCACCTCTTCATACTCGCGCTTTCTAGAAGGGTTTCGCCGCAACTTGTCTTAACGCGACTACGCCGTACACCCACGGACGTGCTGTCCAAAAGAGGAAATAACTCATTTCACCTGCACCATCAATATAAACTAAATTCCTTGCACCCGCAGATAGGTATATGTCTTTCTTGTAACATGTATGTACTACAAGTATGCAATGTATGATAAAAGCCGGTACTGTCTCGATTATTTCTCGGGCTGCAAATCCCTAGTTTGTGATTTCCATATCTCAGTATTAGTGCTGCGCAGCTTTCATTGACGCGAATTTACACTGTTTTCTCATGTTATCATCCTCATTAAGTGATGTGTTGCGACGAAATTTTGAAATCTGTCTTCCTCGTCTCAGAGCATCCTGCTGACATGTGTGATCTAACCTTGTACACAGGAAAATGGGAATTCTGCTTGCAACATTTTGTTGAGAACTTCTCTCTGAATACTTTCCCCCTGAAAACCAAGATACAAGCATTGCTGTAAAATGTCATAGACAGGATGCCAACATCTAGTGAAATCTACGAGCGCCGGCCGTCACCGGAAATTGCCGGCTGGAAGAGAGTTGCTCGTCCCCGCGCGTGGACGCGGTGAGCGCGTTCACCGCGTCCACCGCGTCCAACGGCGAGCAGATGCACATACACGTCCTCGGCTTTGGCGCCATCGGGACCCTCGTCGCTCACCACCTCCGCGCCGCGCTCGACCCCAAGCACCTCATCACCATCGTTCACAGGTCTGCAGACCACGTCCGCGCAGCGCCGCCGTCCGTCGCGGTCGAGCGCGATGGTGTCGTCGTTCGCACCGAAGGCTTCACCCATGTCGCATCCGAGCCAGAGGACACGCACGACGAGCGAATCCCCACCGGCATGCACATGAACCTCTTGGCTGTGCCGTCAGAGGCCGAGCCGACGACCATCGACTCGCTCGTGGTCGCGACCAAGGCTCCCTACGCTATGCACAGCATCAAGACCCTCCTACCCCGCCTGTCTGCCAACAGCACAATCGTCCTGCTCCACAACGGCATGGGCGTATACGAGGACCTCGTCAAACACGTCTTCCGCAACAGCGACGCTAGGCCGCACATCGTCCTCTCCGTCAACACCCACGGCGCCTGGCGCAAGGGCGTCGGACACGTCGTGCATGCTGGCGTTGGCGACATACAACTTGGCATCGTGCCCGACAGCCGCAATCGCGACTTCGAGGCGAGCCTCGACCTCTCCTTGCCGCGGGGCGAGCGCAAGCTCAGCCTGAGCGACATCACTCCGGTCGCGGGCGACCCCCACGCCGAACGCTACCTCTCCCTGCGCAACACCATCTCCGCGTTCTGCAGCGCGGCCCCGCTCAACGCGGCGTGGCGCCCGCTCTACGACGTGCAGCTCGCCATGCGGCGCAAGCTCGTCGTCAACTCGGTCGTCAACCCGCTCACTGCGCTCCTCAACTGCTCCAACGGCGAGATCTTCAAGCATGCGGCCGGTACGCGCATCGCGGAGCGGCTCTGCGCCGAGGCCTCGTCCGTCTTCCGCACGCAGTGGGAGCAGGAGGTCAAGGCGCAGGCGCGCACGGGCACCGTCGCAGGGGGGCCCGACCCGCTTGTCCCACGCGTACCAGCCTGGCAGGCCGAGCAGTTCCCGCGCGAGCTCGAGGCCGCCGCGCTGCTCGCAGAATGCAAGCGCATCGTGCGCCTGACGCACGAGAACGCATCGTCGATGTTGTACGACGTGCGCAATGGGCGGGGCACCGAGGTGCGCCAGCTGAATGGCTATCTCCTCCGCCTCGCGCGGCGCTACGGCGTACGTGTGCCCGTGACCGCGACGCTGCTCGACATGGTGGTGTTGCGATCCGCGGTGCCCCTTGACTCGGCGGTGAGCACCAAGGCGGTACTCTGAAGCCGGAAGTACGGTGTGACGGAGCGCAGTCGTGAAGGTACGTACATTGGCAGCCAGCTGAGCAGAGTGCGTTCATCTCGGCTTAATGATCACCGTGTTCGCAGGACACCTATCGTTCCCCGCATCCCCGCCCAAGAGGCCGATGCCGTCATGATCAATGACTTCCCCGACTGCCTTCGTCCCTTCTCTCTCGCAAAAAGGACGGACCGGCGACTTTCCGATCCGTCGATATCGGATGCTCGCTACCATTAGGGAGTACCCCATGGGGCCATCTGTTCGTGCCGGATCGTCGTGCGAGCTACGTGTTTACCCGCGGCTATGGCACTCGCCAGAAGACGCCTGGAATCAACAACTAGGAAGTGCACGCCAATCATGTTATAGCGGCCGCCGCGCGTCATCATTCCCGTCATGCTTGGGAGGCATCCATGCGTAAGCTCGTGTAGTGATGTAGTTCCGTTATCAAGCTCAAGGGCCGGACGTCCGAGCGCGGCGGGTCTATCATGAGAATGCTCGCCAGAGGTGTTTGGTAGCGGTAGCGGCACAGTTTGCATCTAAGAGATATGCAAGAAAGTACATCCAGGTTCTAAGCACAACGTGCTATTGCGAAGCTATCGTGCGAGAGACTTTTCCTTGATGAATGGCGTACAGCAAACAGCAACTCCCGCTAATGCGACGGCGAACCACAGGGCAACTTGTGTGGCGTCTGAATATGACGACACCACCGCCGCACGGGTGATAGGGTCAAGTTTGTGCACGTAGTCCAGCGACTCTCGGACGCGACTTATGATCTGGTGTAGGTGTAGAAGATGAGCTGCCGCGGCACCCAAGGTACAAAGGGACGTGCCTTCTCGACGTCAGCGCCCGTGAGCCGTTCATGTAAGCGAGTACGGAGTTTCTCTTGGAACAGCGTGGTCGCGATCGACAAATTGACCACAGATCCCAATGAGCGGAATAGGTACGATACTGGCCACTACATGTGAGCCTGGGTAGGGTACATGGAAGGTCGGGCGTACCGGCGGTCGCAACGGCCTGGTTCTCAGGACCAGCATTAGCAATGAGCGCAATGAGGGTGCTCGTCAGCGTTGCCCCTGCTAAGGAATCAGTGCTGGTTCACATGTGCTGACGAAGAGGGCTTACAGCCTCCAAGGTTCATCATTGCCAGACCTGGTCAAGAACGTCAGACATGCAGAACTTCCCGTTCGTCGTCAGATCACGCACCAGCACCGAGTCCAGCCAGGGTGAACAAGAATGGACCCGTAACGCCCGCTATGATGAACATGCCGGTGCACGAAAGCAGCGACACGGCAATAGTGAGGGCATAGTATCTCCCTGTCGCCTTCATGATCAATCCGCACGACACGCTACCAATCCCGCCGCCGATGACGGCGGGAAGCAGCGCCAGCCCCGTTTTGCTCGGGTCGAACCCGCGAACGGCCTGGAGGAAGAGCGAGACGTGGAAGATCACGATCATGGTCGCGCCGATCAGGAAGTAGTTGGTGAGATAGCAGGCAAGGAGGGAGGGGTTGGTGGCGATGTGCTTAGGCGCGAAGGGCTCGCTCGCAAAACGCCATTCGATGAGCAGGAACGCGACGAAGAGGACGCCGAACACCACGAAACAGGCGATCGTGATGGGGTCGCTCCATGCGATGTTGCCGCCTCGGTCCAGTCCGAGCAGGAGGGAGAAGACGCAGACGACGAGGGTCAGGGCGCCGGCAAAGTCGACGCGCTTGAGCTTGGCTTTGAAATCGGCGTTGTCGCTGCTGGGCAGCTTCAGGCCGAACGCGACCGATGTTAGTGCTAGCAGCGTCATAGGCACTTGTACGAGGAATGCCCTGACGCGAGTGTCAACCTGAATGGACTATACAGGTCCAGTGGTCGCACTTACCATCTCCAGCCAATCATATCAGCAAGGAACCCTCCGAGCGGCGCGCCGGTAGCCTGGCCAGAGGCGAAGATGATGTTTGCGACACCCTGCCATGTGCCTCTGTTGCGTAGGGGTACGACGTCCGACATGATAATGACGCCTACACTGTAGTCAGAGGTCAACGGCGCCGCATGAAGGACTGCTGCATTCACTCACGTCCCAATCCCTCCTCCGCCAATGCCTGCAAGGGCACGTGCAGCGATGAGAGATGACATGCTGTTCGCCAAACCACAGAACAGACAGCCGATAGCGAAGACGAAGTATGCGAAGATCATGCAAGACTTGCGTCCAAATATGTCACTCAGCTGAGCAACTCGTGAGTATCGACGACTGTAACCTCAAGGGTGCCTAGAACCTGACCTTGCCATAAAGCGGTCTATTATCAGTCGAGTCAGAGCAGTCTCAGATACCGGACAGGTGCTATGCGTACTGGAAACTGGTTAGAGTGAGCATATACCCGGTCGCAATCCAGCTCGTGTTCTCTAGATGTTCAAATTCGCTCCCAATTGCTGCGTATGTGGAGGCAACTATCGTTTGGTCCATGGCTATGAGAAA
The DNA here is from genome assembly GCF_002117355.1 of Postia placenta MAD-698-R-SB12. Lineage (NCBI taxonomy): Eukaryota > Fungi > Basidiomycota > Agaricomycetes > Polyporales > Adustoporiaceae > Rhodonia > Rhodonia placenta. Next base: position 1,439,621 of record NW_020169832.1, on the reverse strand, counting down.
GATGCCTAGCATCATGGGTACAATCTATACAGCAGACTGTCAGTTCCATAGTAGTGGAATGCCGCACAGCGGTCGAAGGATTTGTGACATGGGCATGGTATTGCGGACCACTGGCTTGTGTGCATGCGGAATGGATTAACATACCACAGCCGCAATGGATGCCTGAGGCTTGAGAGCCTCATTTTCGTTACCCTGCCACGGTGCTGCATCCTGCTCGTCATGCCCGTTCGGCGTCGAGCCATTCTGTTGCGCTTCGGCAAGGAGAGGAGTCTCTTCGTCAGCTTGCATTGTGCTAGCCCCTCCGCACTTCGAGCAATAGCAGTAGTGAGCGTGCCGCAGGAAGAGACGGGACGGACTGACGTGCTCAATGCCGTGTTATCTTTACTACGTAACGCAACTAGTCATGCCGCCTAGTCATACTCGAAAACGTCCGGGGGATTCTCATAACGGTCGTTTTTGATCATGTTCAAAGCTTGGATAAGCGACTCATGGGGTTGAAACTAGTATATGTTGTACCAATGCTGTGGTGCAATGAATTTACAGGTCGGTCGGTCGGCTTCTACGTCGGAGCCTAATTCAGTCGTAATAACTCGGCTTATTGCCCGTTATCACTCAACTTGTCAGTCGGGCCAAACACACATAGATTTCGCGCCTCGCGTCGCTCTGAGCACCTCGAACTGAGAACACGGATATCTCTCGAAATACTCATCGTATAGCCTTGATTCTTGCTGCGTTTGACTCTGCTCGTCGCCCCGGAGGGCCTGATACCAATAATATTGCAATCTGTCCATGCGTGACTGTTGTCAGCTCCGCCACTCCCTTCTGGATGCAGGATTGTTTTCGCCCGCGAATGCAAGCATCTGTTCGTGTCGGAGTGACTGTGTTGGGTCAAAGTGGATACTAGGGAGGGCCCGGTATGGGTTTAGTGTGTCCCCCAGTAAGACTATCTTCACTATATGCTATTGTCGCCATACTGCTAGCACTCCTCCATGCCATCGGTACAGGTTGCTCGGGATCTATTTTCCAGTACCCCCAACCCATGTAATATATCATATAAAGCCATGAGAGCTATCTTATGGTATGAACCTGTTCCCCTCATCTGACATTAGCATTCAGTCGCAAAGAGACTCCTGCGCCATCTAGTACGGCTTCTACTGCATATAATGGACTAAATGTTGTGCTGCCCTTCAGTTTTGTCGCCTTTCATAATCGCAACCAACCTGCATACAGCGCAAGAGAGGCTACATGAGATGCTGTGCATACAATGTCACATCAGCGCTCTGCCTGGCCCTGATACCACTTTGATAGCCATTAGATTGAGACAGACCGGCACATCTACATGCAATACATCACCCAATATGTGAAATCACTGGTATGTGTCTATTATGAGTATTGCCTATGTAAAATACAAGCGTAGAGCAACTTGATTGCGAAAAAGAGCTCGGCTCTGGTGTAAGACATACCAACAGTGAGCCAAGTACAAATGTCTGTCTCTCCGGGAGAGCTGGACATGTGCTGGAGGTCTGGGGGTGCATTAAAATTGCTCTGAAGGTCAGGATTTTATAGATTGCATGCTAAGTATGCCTTTCAAGAGTGCGCGCACAGGGCGTTGACAGCGATGCATGGAGGGTTGCTAAACAGGTGACATATGTCTTGTAAAGCTAGAAACACACCAGTAGTAGGCTATTAGACTGACTCACCAGGTGGGCGAAGAACACAAGGCTACAGGTAGACAACCATAGCGTGCGTGATGCTCGAGCGCAGAGAATAGACCAAGGAAAGACCTATGGGTTAAGGGACACACCAAAAATGATACCGGGCCCTCCCTAGTATCCACTTTGACCCAACACAGTCACTCCGACACGAACAGATGCTTGCATTCGCGGGCGAAAACAATCCTGCATCCAGAAGGGAGTGGCGGAGCTGACAACAGTCACGCATGGACAGATTGCAATATTATTGGTATCAGGCCCTCCGGGGCGACGAGCAGAGTCAAACGCAGCAAGAATCAAGGCTATACGATGAGTATTTCGAGAGATATCCGTGTTCTCAGTTCGAGGTGCTCAGAGCGACGCGAGGCGCGAAATCTATGTGTGTTTGGCCCGACTGACAGGTTGAGTGATAACGGCAATAATCCATGACGAGGTTGACTGGGCTGCAAATCGCACTCATTCCAGGACGTAGCACAAGGAGTAACGACCCCATCCACTCATCTAGCAGACTAGAGATTCTATCGGTAGTCACTGGTATTGTTACAGAGCGTACAGTTGAGCTGCATCGTGCGTCATCCTGTAAAGTTTTGTCCTTGCTTGAGTTGCGCTGACTCTCTAACATTGATTGAACATTTCAAATGGCACATAATCCATCATCCGCCAGCATGGATGTCGCAATTCCAGAGGTAACACTCGTGAATGCAACGGAGTTGCTTAAGTGTGCGATCAAGAAGCTGCAGGAAGAGATGGCAGGTATGAGGTATGTTCTCTATTTTAATGTGCATACCACGCTACTGGTGCTGATTCCACTGCGGGACAGTTCACAATTGGTGCGTTACATTGTCATGCCTCGCAGTCTCACGTCTTCATATGAATCGTCTCAGTTACGGGAGAATGAAGCGCGACTCGCGTCGTGCTGTGCGGACATAAGAGTGTATTTGAATGAGGAGTGTCCCGTGAATCGCTGTCCTCTCAAGATCCTCGGGTCCATCTTCGTACTATCCCTTACATCGTCACCGGGGCGCATAGGTCTAGAGGAACCAAAGTCGTATTGGCCTCCAGTAACCGACAAAGTGGCTGCGTCGATTGGGCTCATGCAGGTTTGTCGGTATTGGCGCGACGTGGTCGTTGTCACACCAGGTCTATGGAACACCTTACGAGATAGAAGCGGTCGATTCCAAGCCGTCTTTCTACAGCGTTGTGGGGACATGCCCCTCGATGTCCTTGTGGCGGGACACCCATCTCGTGCCCTGATATCACTGTTGCAATCCAGGCGTCACCGTGTACGGTCGCTGCAATTAGAACATTTCAAGGTGAAATACAGTCACTTATTGGACGACCTCGAACCAGAATTAGAGACCCTAGCTCTCGTCATACCTCGTCGCGGATGGGATGATAAACCCCCCTGGAGTTTCGACTACGGTCTCTTCGATTGCCACAGAGTTCTGCTATCGGATCTAGTTCGCCTACTGGGTGAATGTCCTATTCTAGAGGACCTCGTTATCGCTTCGCATATTCATGGAAGTACACATCCAACACGCGTGGCCCCTTTGCCGAGGTTGCGGAGACTCGCAGTAGCTTGGTTTGAGGATCATACCTTTGCGGCATTCCTCTCTCATATTGAGATGGCACCCACCACTGCCGTGCGAATCCAACTCCACGGTGCTCTGCGAGACAGCCCCCTCTTTCATGCCCTGAAGGGAATACCCGTGATGCAGTCTGTTTCACGGTTACTACTAGGAACGTCATTGGACAGGTATTCGTTTATGGCGGTAGGTCCAACGGCCGGAGTTCGCTTCAACGCTCGCATGGACAGCATAGGATCATTGCTCAACAAGATAGTCCCATGTTTGCCCTTGGATCATATCCAGGAGCTATGGCTCAGGAGTACAATAGGTCAGGACCTCTCGGGGCTATCTTCGCTGCTCCAGCGCATGTCCAGCCTTCGATCCATCTTCGTATGGCAAGGCTTCGATTTACGCGAGGTCATCACAGCGTTGACGAGGCGAGATGAGGTTGACAGTGCTACTCCACCTGCCCTCGGAGTCGTTCACTTGAACAAAATCCACGTCTTTGCCTTACGTGGAGATGCAGCGGAGCACATCCTTGCCACGATAGACGAAGCGTGACGAACAGTGGGCCTCCGAGTGTATGATGTTTTCTTTTTTTCCGGTTTTGTATCCGCTTAGTGTATAATATTGTCATCGCGTATGCCCGCACATTCCTGGGAGAGGAAGTGCCAGTCACCTCCACCACTTACGACAAACTATTCCCATCCGTCCAGTACGTAATTTATGATATCCGTCCACCCATGGAGGTTCCGGCGGTCTGCATGGAGGGCCACTGGCTTTTTCCCTGGCTCCCAACGAGATGACACAAGCAGGGGAACGCATTCTCTGGCTACTGGCACCATCGAGCAAATTCCTCTCCCCAGGGCCTTTGCTAAATATGTATATTCCAAGTGCACTATCGTACGACACCGACACCATAGTCCTTGATGTCTCATCCCTTATCATGATGTCCGGATGTACACTATCACTGTATCACGAACCCGTATGAATAGGATGTTCTTCTAGCATTCTAAAACATGTGGAACACGAAACCAGATAGTCACGGAAGATTCCTGGCAACCCACATCTCTGATACCTTCTCGTCTTCGGGATACATCGTCTTGAGCTCCTCGCTGAGGAGCAACCTGCTCCGACCCTGCTGCTTGTCCTCATGGATTCCCTCGAAATAACGTGAGAATGTGGTGCGACTCTCAAGCATCTGCTTGCAAAGCCCCAGATCGAAAGCCTCTGTTAGGTCCTGCTGTGGGACATCTACTAACACAGTCAGTAAGAGATGAAATGCATTGGCGGGCTTGCTCACATAGTCTGCGGCCGTCGGCGGTGAGAACCCAGTAAAATGGCTGCGACTCCTCATCGCCGGATTTGAACTCTTCTGGCCAGCTCCTCCAACAGACAGGCTATGGATATCAACATCAGCGTGTCATTTACGGCTGGGATTTAACATCAGCAGACGTACATGCCAACCCAGTATGCATCCTAAATACTCGTAGGTCAGATGTTTGACTGCTTGTCCAACGAAGAACATGATGGGCTGCTGCGTCTCGGACCGCCGGTAAACCTTCATGAACTCCTCGTCGAGGTCTATCGTGTTCTTGCACCGATTCTCGAGATCCGAGCGTGCGAAGGGGAGGACGAGGGTGGGCGCAAGCGTGTCCATGAACACCGCGCGCGCATCAAGTGGCTTCGCCTCCATCGCGGACGGTGTCAATCTCATCTCCTGCATCCGGAGCAGCATTGCGGTAGACCACGCATACTCGCACCACGAAAGGCGCTCCAAATGCGCCGATTGCGCCATTCGCTGGTTCCAGCGTACGGCAATCTGAATGTTCGTCACGGCGCGCTGCAGAATAGTCGATATGCGGCACGGACGAACGATGTCCTCAGATAGGTCCTGGGCAAGGCCGAGCTCCTGCAGCATATCGGCGGTCTGCCGGCTCATGAAGACGTGTGGCGAGCTATCGGTGCACACGTCCAAGAGCATCTCGTGCGCATCGGGTTCTGCGGATGTGATATGGCAGAGGACCTTTCCCGGGGCATTTGTCGGAGAGGCCTGGATCCCTAGTCGGCGAGCGATGGACGCGAACATATAGACCTTCGACATGGGGATCGTCTGTCGGTGTCCTTCCTTCATTAATGCATGCGGGAACTGATTCATCAAGTCGTAGAACCCAAAGCCTGCAAATGCATGTAAACGATCTATTACAAAAGTTAAGTAGCTTGTAATCACTTCTGGCATTTTCAAAGCCTGCGCGAAGGAGGAACTTTCTGATCTCAACGCACAGTTGTGCTAGATCGTAATCTGCTGCTTTGGGATCAAGCTGGACATGCAGGTCCGTCAGCGAGTCGCGGCAATCTTCTGCGAATTTGTCAAGCATCCTAGAAATCTGTGAAGGTTTGTGAATAATCATGCATGCTTTCACAAACTTTCTTACCTGTCTCGGCGACTCGTCAAAGAAAGCGGATAGGCCCGCCAAAGCCTCCTCGAAAGTCACCGATTCGTTCTCATTGTCTGGGGTTGAGAAGAGGCGTGCCCAAGTCTTGATTGTATGACATCTAGCAATAATGCCGATAAGTGCTTTGGCCCAATATCTTCTGGACATGACATAAGGTATCTCCTCTTCTGATGCATCCTTCGTACTGGTATCTCCTGGAGCGTCAGAGCGGAAGCAAGCTGGTATGGGTAGCTCTGCCTCCAGTTCCAAGGCGTCGAAGGCATCGAAGGAATACTCGCGCGCAAATAGGCTAGCCTTGTCGTGCCTCCCAGATGGGTTCCTCCTGATCTCGTCCACCAATGCGAGTGCCTTGTGGTCCAGCCCGCGGCGGGCGTAGTACAGTTCCCGCCAGTTGTCCGCAGCCACTTCCCGCCTCTGCACCTCCCGCTCTGCGATGCAGTCGGTGTAGCGTGCGCGATAGTGGCGCATCCAGAGACCAGGCTGACATCCTGCGGCGCGTAGGTAGGAGTTGGCTCGGGAGTAGCTGACGAGCGTCTTCACGCTGAGGTCGGCACGATCGCGCGTCGCGGGCAAGAAGCTAAGGATATGCGTGTGCAGCTCGACCGGCAACCAGGGCCAGGGATCGTTTGCCATGTTGGGGGGCGTGAAGAGGGCGTGGGCGGCGTAATAGCGTGGGCTCAAGCGACAATAAGTAGAAATCGACGACTGCTAGCGATGGCCTGCGGAACTTATACCATCATGATACGTACTGCGCCTAGCGGCGTTTTGAATATATAGTCCGTAAAGAAGGTATAGTGATCCAGAATTCTCGATGAGCGGAGACGTCAGGGTCGGGGTCGAACGTTGAACTTCGTTGAACATGTTTCATGCCGCGTCTGAACCAAATCGACGCTTGCGGTCTTCAGTAAATTACAGCATACTTGTTCTATCCACACGACCTATCCGACGGATTTTGACAAACCAGTTGAGTGAACCCCAGTAGCAGCGGCGGAGCATGCACACGACACCCTGGCGGGCGGAGACACAAATTGCCACCGCGGCGTTATATGTGGATATCCGGAGCTTGCGTAGGTTGAAGGAAGTGTATATCGTTCTGCTCACAGGAGACTAACCGCGGCGCGCGTAACGAACACGCATTCTCATCAAAGTAATCCGATCGACATTCTGAGTTGAGGTACCGGGAGAAGGGAGACATCATTGAACGGAGGGGGCAACGAGACTACGATATGCTCGACTGATTTACATAAAGATATGAAATTCTATCGTCCAAGCAGTGGTCCATAAATGTCTAGTGCTTATCCTCAAAGGGCCTCCTGGTTACCAGACATCCGCTGTAAGTGAACGACGCCGCGACAACGCAGGCGATGAAGGGAGCGAGGGACAATTGCGATGTCAGTGGGCGTCGGCATCCTTGTATCCCCACTTGACGATGCGAGTAGCGCCATCATGCCAGTCCTGGACGCGGCGGCGCGACAGTGTCGAGTACGTCGAGCGGTCCGTCCCGACGAACCCGAGCCCATTCGACTGGATGACAGCATCGAGGAGCACAGGATACCTATCGTATATACCATACGTGTCAAAAACAGCGAGCGGCAGAGAAGCAGAAGCGTCACATACCACCTGCCGTACGTCCGCACCGTCTCCCACGCATCGTGGTCAACTTTTGCCCACCCGAGCGCGGTGACCTCGTCCCACCATGCCTGGTCAGACTCATCACTGGTCATGACGACCCGGGTGTGCGGAATGTCAATGCCCTTGCGCGTGAGCAGCTCGTCTCGGACCTCACTGATCAAACGTCAGCTATTTGACGCTGTGAGCGAAGCGATGAGAACACACTTGACACGCCGCTCGATGACAGAGATCGGTGCGAAGCAGTCCGCTAAATCCATACCAGTGCAGTAATTCCGGAAGTCTCCGTGACGAACATGGATGGCGATGTACTGGTTATGTTCATCGACACTTCATTCAATGATGGGCTAAGATCAGAGGCACACTCACAGGAGGTGTTTCCGCGTCCTCCGGCAAGCCAAAGGCACGACGAACGTATGAAGCTGCGATTGCATCGAGGTCCGGCGTCCACCGTAGATGCTTCCCAACAAATCGCCATGCAGGCGAGTAGTCGAACTCGAATTCCCATGACTACGACCGCAGCATGAAAATGTACGTCCCATGGGAAGGAAGTGTTTGTTCGACTTACCTGCTGTGCACACACATAGTATACATAATCGTAACATAATACTTGCTCGTTTGGGGGCAGAACAGCCTGATGTTGTGGTGATGGCAAGGGCTCGACTAGATTCTTCTCGCGCTCCTCTGGGAAACCAAGGCGGGCGAGAGACCAGAACGTACTATGAGGGTCATGCTCATAGTTTGGGATCATGTGCACCCAATCTGGTGCCCGTGTGTACGAGACGTCTAAAATATGTGTCAGCATAGGCTGAATGTAAAGGAATTATCAACCGACGGCTCACCAAGCCCTAGCCAGCCGGGTACAGCACTCCTGCGTGGGTAATGCTCGTTATACTGCACCGCTTCCCAGACATTCCAGCAGCCAAGATCCTCAACCTCATTGCTGCCAGGATCCTTGACCTCCCGCCATTCCAGGATATCTACGCCTGAATCGCGGATGAACCGTGGGACGTCAAAGACATCACCGAATGGGATGGTCTCGGCATCGCCGCCAATGTGAGATGGTGTGAACATGGCGATAATCGGTACGCGACTGGTAATGATGCCGAGATATATCAGGTTGGCATAGGTCATCACATCGTTGGCTATGTGCAGGAGGCAAAGCAAGTAGTTGGTTAGCTGGGGGGAGGCTTGCACAACCGGAGAACCTACTCCATCCTGCAGATATCCACGACGTGATGTATTGGGTATCATTGCGCAGGTTGTCGCGGAAACGCATGGTGGGAGGACCGAGAACGTAAGGCGAATGGGTTGACGGAGCATTCTCGTCCGTGAGCGACGTCTCAGGTTCCTTGAGTGCTGTCTGCGCGTCGACCTCAGGGACCTGCTGTACCGAGTGTGGGTTCACAGAGAGGATAGACACAGAAGCAAAGATCACAAGCGATGTCGCAGAGAGAGCCGCAAACGCGACAATGAGAAGTCGTCGAAGACGTGAACTCGGGACGTATGAGCTGTATTTCGTGAACGGCGTGGTCGGCGTCTGAGGTGACAATGGCCAGCCGGTGAGGAGCGGCTCACTAGACTCGGTAGACATTGAGCGTTGGTGGAGGTCGCGCTCGTCGCGCATGGCCTCGGTGTCCAACTGCCCATTCATCTCGCGTCGTGAAGCGAGCGGGAAATGAACGGGGGAGACGGTGATTGGGGTGGAATGGCGGCGCCGGAGAGCCTGCACATGTTGGAAATTGGGGAATTGCAGGCGAGCAGACGTTGCCACTCCACATTCTCCTCGCCCCGATGCCATCTCCGGCACGCGGCTTCTCGTGACCGATCACTCGTCACGCTCAATTTGTGCCCCTGTCACGCAGCGCCTCGATCAGACGCTGTATCCGCATCCTTGGGTCGGCCAAGCAGGGCAGCCACCTTCCAAGCATGTCCCTAAGTCGCGTTTTGGGAGGTCAAACGACTTCATGGCCTGGTCTTCGCCGAACAACAGCCTCATGTACGGCCGCTGGACCCTGTCGTGATAGGTGTGTTGTGAGCAGATCGAAGCCGATAACAGGCTCGCCCGCAGTCGCTAGATCAGGTCCCTCGTGCCCGCCTATGTCCGCGCCAACACCCCCTTCTTGCTCCAAGACACGGGATCGGATCTGGAACCCGTTGGAGTTAGATTTCTCCCTATTCGCTCGTCATGAAAATGAGTTGTCATTATCGAAAATTGGCCCCGCTCGCATCTGTCGCCTCATTTGCGGCCTCGGTCCTCGTGTACGCATTGAGTCCAACCTAGCTGTAAGCGGGAGCCGTCCCACGCGCTTCGACTTTGTCCCTCTACGTTACTACCGCCTGTCGGGCTGCAGCACAACCACTTGACTTTTCAGTGACCATGGCCTCCGCGACGAAGAACGACGCTACTTCGCCATGGAAGATTGCAGCGGTGGTATCGTTCTACATGTGCGCCGCGCTTGTGGTAAGTTCGCCGCGCAGATCGTGACGTCCAACATCGTGGCTCACCAACGTCGACTCGCCCTTCGCGGGCATGCTCCACCCACTAGATGGTCTTCGTGTAAGCGGTATCGTCCGGGGGATCCCTTCCACGCTCATCTCCGTATTGCGCAGCAACAAAGCGGTGCTGAACTCGTCGCCAGAGCTGCCCCTGCTCTTCCTCTTCATCCAGCTCGACATTGCGGTCGTGCTCTTGCATGCGGCCGCTCTGCTAACCTCGCGCGTGGAGATACCCAAATTTGACCTCAAGACCGCGCAAAAGCTCACCCCGGTCACGCTCGTCAACGTCATCGGTCTCGTCTTCAACATCCTGTGCCTCCGTGGCGTCGCTGCATCCTTCTTCCAGGTGCGTTTTATGCGGCGTCCTGCAGCCCGCATCGCGGACTGAGCGACCCATCAACTGATGAATACATGTCACGACTTGCACGCAGATTGCACGCGGGCTTGTCTTGCCGCTCACCATTGCAATCTCATCAGCACAAGTCCGCTCGGTGCCCTCATGGCGCGTCATGGGCGCGGCTCTCGCTGTCACGCTCGGCTTCTTCCTCGGGGTTGCACCTGGCGCGCTCTCGACGCTTCTCCCAGACACGAGCAAGCTCGGGATCGTCTACGGCGTGCTGTCCTCGCTATTCATTGCCGTGCACTCGGTGCTGATCAAGGCGTCCCTCCCCTATGCAAACAACAGCACTATCCAACTTGCGTACTGGCAGAATCTGGGCTCGGCGCTCTTCCTGGCGCCTGTGATCCTCCTGCAGGGCGAGACGACCCGGTTCCAGCAGCTGACGCGCCTGCCTGAGTGGAACGGGCATGTCTTCGCGATCGGAAGCATCGTGACTGGCGTCTTTGGGTTCCTCCTATGCGTGGCGGGCCTGCTGAGCATCAAAGTGACCAGCCCGGTCACGCATATGTTCTCCAGCGTACGTCTAGGCCCCCCCTCTTGCCCCGCTCCTATGTGTTGTCTCTGATCTCGATTGACTGTTGGCTGATGACCCGTCCTATATCTCGCCCTATCCTGACTTCTCCTTGATGAACGCGCGATGCAAACAGGCCGCACGCTCCGTCATCCAAACCCTACTCGGCGTCTGGCTCTTTGGTGACATATTGACGACGTGAGTCTCGAGTCCGTTCTTTTCGCGGACCCGGTCCTTTGTCCCTTTAGAGTCTTGCAAGTTCACAGGGGCCGTTTGGCGGCTCGTATACTCCATTGCATTGGGTTTCCGTCCCACGATCTATCCGCTCAATGGCATATCTGACCTGCCATCGCGTTCTATCCCCTATCCAGAAACCGCGCGGCGTCGATTTTCGTTATCACCCTCGGGACCGTCTATTACACCTGGGCCAAGACTGTCGAGTCCGCGCCTCGCCCGAGCCAGGGAGATCGTGACGCCGAGGCGCGCGCCGGTCTCATGGCTCAGGAGGAAGGTTCGGACGACGAGACTAGACTCGAGGAAATTATCCCAGCGTCAGGAGAGAAAAACGAGAAGGGGAGGGTTTAGCCGCAACGGCGAAGGCGGGGTCCAATTGAACGATTTTGGCGAACGACGAGCGACGGACCTCAACGCGTGACGATTGGTTATTGGTGATGGTGAACTCTCGAACCGTGCGTATCGGACAGTACTTTGTATACATAGAAGCTTGTGTGCGACAAGTGTAGGACTGGCGCGCCCTGATTTTGCGCTCGCGATCGGTTAATTTGATCGGTGAATGACTCAGGCACCGTCCCTGTCGAGGTCGAGGTCCCGCTCCTGTATCCCCTGGGTCGAAAAAAATCGGCATGGCCTGAACGTTCATACATTCCAAAGACGAGAAGAGGCATCATCTGAGCTAGAACGGTTCACGAGGGAATGTAGGAAGTTGCCACAAATCGCTGTCGCTGATGTCTACTGACGAGGCTTCTCAAAGGGATCAAGGGTCTGTTCGGCAGCCGTCAAGATCTATGTGAACAATTGCTGTTTGCATCCATCGCCGTTACTAGAACAGGCGGACAAGGCGCGAAGAAAATATCATTTCCGTCAAGCATGTCTTCCCGCCGGTTCTCCGTTGAGTGGAAGCAGTCCAACCGCGAGCTGAGAACGGCCGTAGGCTAGCGACAATGTCCAAGGTTCTTTTCCTCTCAGGGGATACTGTTCTTTCCGATGGCGCCGCATGAGAGACCGTCAGTAGACGCAAGGTTCGCCAATTTAGCAATGGCGCCTCGTTAGCGCTTTCCGAGTCGGGGTTGCGTGTAGACCCATACCAAATTCGGCGGCGCCGTCGACGCCGTTACATCGTGCCCTGACCGATCAGCCGGTACAACATGAGATCGAGGTTGTTTGCGGCGTATCGAGCCCTACAACCTTGCCATACTAGGTTAGACGAGGTCCCTCATAGTCAATACGACTTGTCCTCATGAGAAGCCTCGTGAAAGCTCCTCGGAGTACTGAGCGTGACGTTATCTAGGTACGAAAGAGAGGACGCTTGAAATGGTCCTAGTTGTCTCGTCCCGTCCACAGTGGTCTGAGTAAAACTGGCAGATGCAATATCCGTCAAATTGTTTATGAAGCCGGTGAGGGACCCTAACCCTACCTTAGGGCTGTCTGACAGCCAGTAACGAACCCCTCGGCTATACTGTAGCGCTCCTCTCCACAGTGGCTACGGCAGATCTTCCCTTCCAAGAAATTTAGCTCTGAGACAAATATAGCATTTACGTTGTGTGGCCAATTGAGGGGACTTATGGTCTGAATAGCGCATCGGCTCTAGGCGATCTGACCATGCCGTTACTCCAATTCTTCGGGCCAACGAGAACTTGGAAATGTTCATGATTCTTCGTCCGGTCATCCGGCCGTCACCCCTAACTCCACAAGATTAATGATCTGTGACGCCCTTCGCTCTGATCATGGCATATAACGCCTACCTCAGCCCACGCGCACAGCTCGAACAACCTCGTCCTCCAAAGTCAGCCTCACTATGCTGCCAACGCCGCCGCCACTCACTAGCCAGGAGTACCAGGAGCTCGTCGAGAGTTCCTTCCGCAGCAGCACAGAACACGCACCGAAGACAGCCCGCTATGAGCGCAAAATGGGCGACACCGAGTTGTCGTACTTTCTACCGTCACGACAGTCTGGCGTGAATGATATGTGAGCATCGGTGCCTCGATCTGTATCTGCACGGATTCCGAGCTGAATTGCGCGCGAATGCAGGTATCTTCACCTGGGTTTTCGTGCCCCGGAACGTCTCGTACAGCGGTCACGCGTCCGCATAGTTTGGGCCATCTTGAGACTGCGCCATCCGTTGATGGGCGCTAAAGTTGAGATGAACAACCATGACGACGTGCGCTTCGTGTAAGTCTTGCTGTTTCCGTTTTGATTCTCAATTGATAAGAAGGCCAGGTATGAGGCGCCATTTAGTGCCGATGATAGCCTAGTTGATGCTGATGCCAACCTCGAGTATACATCCGAGACGAAGGATGGTGCGTAGCCAATCAAGCGAGGCATCCTGACGATATACCATGAGCTGACCATTCCTGAAGAACTCATTGATCGATACCTCAATGGGGGACGTACACTTTCAAATGACCGCCTGTCTTACCTCATCGTCTCGCAACCGGCGCACGACACGCTGCCTACGCCACCACGTACACCTTCTCCTTCCAGGGACGCATATCAACAGAACTTTGAATTGACAGTTGTCAATCCTGACGAACGTCAACTCGAGTTGTTAATTTGCGCCATGCACTTCCTGGGCGACGGGATGGCTCTGCATCAATTCGCGAATGACTTCTTCGGATTATTGGGCAGTGGGCAGAGCGATGCTGAGCTTCAGGAAGTCCTCGAAAGGGAGTGGGAGCAAAGATGGAACAGCGACAACCATGGGCTCGCTGAGAGAGGTATTCTCCCGCCATGCCTCGAGGATCGCTTCCCCTCTACAGCAAAAAGATCGACTCATCTCCGTGACGCTGCCGCAGAGGTAGATTTCCAGCTTGCGCAAGCCTCGCTTGTGGGAGGCCAAACATTCCCGCGACGCAAGGATCCAATGCGGCATACGGTTGTGCCAACAATCTCCTTCCCCGAAGCACGCACAAAGGCGATGTTGAAGAAATGCAAGGAACGCGGAGTCAGCATTAGCGCTGCGTTGTTTGCCGTCTGCAATCTCGCATGGGCCAGGGTCGGTGGTGGACGAGCAGAACTGCCTGCAATGATGTATTCGGCGCTCAACATGAGACCATACTTGGCTAAGGCTGAAGCGGATGCGATATGGGACTCGTACTGGTTCCTTGCTATCGGGTATTTCAACGTCATCCTGCCAAACTTCGTCCCTGCAGGAGGCGACGAGAAGACATTCTGGCATCGGGCGCGGCAGGCGAAGTTGCAAAGTGCGAGAGCAGCGAAGAGCAAGTTGGTCGTTTCGCGCGCGAGACGTATGGCCAGAGAGCGAGGCGAGCGTGCCCGCGTGTGGGCCAAGGAAGATGACGAGAAGGAGAAGGGGACATGGGTTCTCCCAAGCCCACCACCATCTGCGTCTCCCGATGCATCGTCCGCACCGTCGATCAAGAATATCTTGCCAAGACGAGACCCTGTGCCGTCGTCAGCCTTGATCGGCCTCTCGCTCTTGGGCAACCTCGATGGGATCTACGCGCATAGGAGCTTCCCTGATATCAAGTTGCATACATTGACGACGGGCTCCCGACAGCGACAAGGCGCGATCCTACTGTTCGGCTATACCTTTCAGCGACGGCTGTGGGTGAGCTTGGGTTATGACCAGAATGGATTCGCGGATGGAATCATAGAAAAGCTCTGGACGGCGATCGAGGGATGCGTCGAGGAGTTCCTTGGTTGATGGACACGGATTTTGTCGTGAAGAACTTATTTGGACCAAACATAGGGCTATTTTCTCTGGACTCGCTCGCGTTATGAACGATGTAGTGTTTTCCCGCTACCAGCTCATTGTAGTCAGTTTGACGGACGATCTATCAAACACATACCTTTGTACAACAGTGAGAGCTACTTCTGAGCGTCAGATGTCATGCAATGCAGTCTATATGTAAATGCCAAAGGTAGTACTTGAAAACATGAATGCGTCGACTGAAGAAGTGACCATGTTTTAGATGTCAACTCGAGAGGAACACGTCTGTGAGGCCCATCCCTGATCGATGATCCCTGAGCTTGAATCACGATCGCGTCTGTCACACTTGTAACAGCCCGTGTATAACGTGACGTACAGTAACTTTCTGGCACCCTCAAACAAGGTGGCGACTTCTTCGGCGCGACCATGTCTACGGCAGCATTTGCTGCGACCATCCCCCGCGCAAGTTCGACCGCGCCACACAGATCCTCCGCATACACCCCGCAGGCGTCTCAGCCGAGACCAAACACCACTGACGATTACGAACGTGAGTACACCGACTCCGCCAGTCCAATCCCTCGAGCTCAGTCATGTCCCGCGCCAGGATGGTATACCGAAGCATCACCTTCAAATCGCATGCTCCTGTCGCTGCGATCAGAAATAGACTCAGAGATCTCTTGGGCTCTTGATAGACTATGCAGACTATGCAACAACGAGCAGTTTCTCCTGCGTGCTATCCCGGGACTGACAGACGCGCTTTTCGAATGGCCTGTCTGGTATGTCGAGGTAGGCTCGGCTCAACTCACACCGCCAGCAACCTTGTTTTCTCTTCCCCCGGAATGGGACAGAAAGCGGCGGCACGCCCTGGAATCGCTCTTCATTCTGCGGAATGCTGCAATCAACGAACCGAACGCGCAAGAGCTCTCACAGCATCGACGAACTCGGCCTCTCATCTTGCTAGCTTTGCATTATATACCACCGACCACTGATGCGAACTCAGAATTCATAATGTATATCATCGAGATACTGCAGGCCATCTCTCCCACTCTAATTTTGCCGCCTCCCGACGCACCTAATCTTGCCAACCCGATGTCCCCGTTGCGAGACATCGCGGGGAAGTCTACAAATCGCTCTCTCATCGTCGCCGCTTTGACGACACTCAATCTACTCTTGTCAAATCCAGCCAACGTCGTTCACCTGACAGAAGACTCACCTGCTCTGGACGCAGCAGTCAGATATCTCCCCTTGTTTTCCGACAAGGCCCTTGTGGAGGCTTCTATGAATTATCTGTACGCGCACCTTTCCCATCCGCCAATGACCAAGGCCTTCCTCCTTCATCCACGAATGCCAGGTACTCTCAGGGTCTTAGTATCGTTGCTCCTCTCTGAACAGGTGGAGGAAACTGTGGCCTTGGACATCAGCGGATCGGTCCAGACTGTCCCTGCACAGACGGTCGCCGTTAAGGATCATGAGCTGACGCATGAGGAGATGGACAGACTGGTCGGTTTATCAGAACCTCAGCGGTGCTATGAATGGTAGAAATGATATTTTGATGATCGACCCCAGACGTCTGACGCAGTCCGTTCAGGATGAGAACGATGTTCCTGGCCAAGCCCGAGGGCGAATTGACACAAGTTGATTTTTGGAACTTGTACAAGGACGCCTTCACGCCCTACCAAGATCGGTATCAACTGCTTGTTGCGTCGGATGTCATCAAGAATGTCAATCTCGTTTTCCCTCAAGCGCAGGCAATGGTCCTTCCAGGTCCGCCACAACGATTCGTTGTGCGTGGTGTCGATCGACGGAAAGATCGATCAGCTTTCGAACAACTCAGATGTCGCTGGGATACATCACCATGTGACGCTGGGCCGTTCGGGACAACAAGTGAGCTCTACGAACATGTCTTATTTCAGCACATCAACCCGTACGAGGGCACCCATGTTCCATGTCAATGGGCGTCATGTCCACATCCTCCACTTGAAAAAGCGCATATGCGCGGACATGTTCTCACCCATCTGCCTAATGCTGAGCCCCCTCCCCGCGATATGTACCAAACTACATTGATCACCTTACCCTCCCCGAACTACCCATACCCTATGACCGACCCAACAACGCGTCCTCCTCCGCCTCCCCGTTCTACCACGATCTCCTACAAGCGTCCAATCGTCGATCCATCTTCAGCCGCTTTGACGGCGCTCCTCTGCATCCGTGTGCTCTTCCGTGCATCCTTTGCATCGTCAGACGCTGCACCGCGTGCAGACGAAGACCACTTTGGCTTCCCGGGTATCGTGGAGGAGACAGAGGATTCCGAAAGCGCGAAACAAATAAGTGCCGGAAATGAGCAAGAGCGGGAGGGCCAACGGAGAGGGAGGAAGGCTTTCATTTCGGTGAGGAACCTCATGGAAGGCGTGAGATTACGGGACGAAGCGTTGATGGGATGGATCACGGAGATGGTGGACGCGGGGATCACTGGGACGACATGACACTCGCAAGGTTTCTGGACGACGTTGCACGTCCTTGGAATCACCTCTCGTATGCTCGCCGGAGACATTTATCCATCGAGGACGGAGGCGTCTACATATCAAAATCAGCGGCGTCAAATCTCACGGTGGGTTCGTGTTGTTGCTACTTTCTCTTTCGCGGATGTAGAACAGAATAGTGCATCAATGTGTCATTGAGGGCGATCAATGTCCCGTGTAATCTGAACGCGCGGGTGGGATACGTCCGATGCTGCGCATCAAATTGTATGTCCGTCTCGACCTCGATCACTGAGTCGTGTCTCTACCTTCGACCTCGATCGTTAGCCGAAAGAGAGCCCGATCTACCTGCTCGATGTCGCTGCTCTCTTCGCGACGAGACTCTTTGTCGTCGAAGTTCGTGGCGACATACAACAGGCTATTCCATGTGAGCAGGCAGTCCCACCTGAAGCAACGCCCCTGAGTACGATCTCATGTGAACCCTCCCAGGGCCTTGCGCCCGAGCAGATTGCGCCCAACCAAGATGCAGCCAGGTTCTGGTCTACTCTGCTTGAACTCGAGGTAGAATCAGAGTTCCTTTCAGCTCGTCTGAGCGAGACCAAGAAGGAGGAATGCCTGGGACCTCTCAAGGTGCGCGCTATCCCGACGTCGGGCGAGTCTTCCCACTCAACGAAGACATCCTGCGTAGTAGTCAATCTTGAATGGTATTATACTTGCATGTTTGCACTATGCAACTACGGCGTCTATGGATGACGTGAAGAAGGCTCATGCCGTGGAAACGCTCTCGATCGCAAGCCGCTGTCTCCTGCGGAAGAACCTCACGGGATGGGAGGTCATGGAGATCTTCGCGGGAGGAGTGCACGAGAGCGACAAAGTGTTCAATGTATGTCTGGTAATGCACGCCTCCTCATCGCCAGTCTGAAGTCCTTCAGGACCTCACAGCAATGATTAGTGACATCTTGAGTGATGCTGCTGCTCCAGGTACGGTTCTCCTATCTCGTAGACACGGCCTGCAACTCATGACGGGAAAATATTTACTCAAGCCAGTCTACGCCATCAAGTGCTGCAGCTAGCAGTCATTCTCGTCGCGGGAATCAGCCAGCTTAGTCCAGGGGCCTACTTCCTACGGCGCGACCTCTTTCCCTGCATTGTCACTGTATGCGCACCATATCATGATCGCGCTAAGTACGGTTGCTCATTTCAAAATTTGCATGGCAGATTATCACGTCTCTAGAGACGGAACAGTTCACATTCGAAGCGGCTCTGCTCCTGGCTTTGCTGGCCAACTTTCATAAATCCGATGCGGCTAAATTGAACCCATACCTCCGCCGCATACGGGAAACGCAGGATGATGCGTTAATGCACAAAGTCTGCTGGGCATCCAACTTTGCTGCAGACGCTGTGGCTAAGTAAATTATGACGTATGTTTGACAGATCGTAACGAGATTGATGCGTTTTCTATAGATCGTATCAGAGCATATTTGACGACTCTCCACCGACGCTTGGAACCACGTTCGGCTCATTGTTATTTTCTCTGAGACCCGACCGCGCTCTGGCAGCCACCCCGGTTGATCCTCCACGAGAGCTGTTCAAGAACCAGTGAGTAAAGCTTCTTAATTCATTTACTGCATTGGTCGGCTCATGGGACCAGACCAATTGAAGCCTGTGTTATTTTACTACCCATCTTCGAGTTTCTGAGCATCAATACCACGTTCCAAACCATTTTCGTGGAGCCCATGGGCGCGGCAGCAGACAAAAGCTCGCGGCTCGCACCCTTGCCGTACACATCGTTAACGCTGTCCTCATATCTACTGACACATGCATCATCTACGCATGCCCCGCGGGCGATTGCATATGCCAATTTGGCTTTGAATCTATTGCTTGTCATGGTGGAGAGCGATATCATCATGGACGCCTTCTGCCACACGACAGATGCGAGCATCAGGCTATGCCGTCAGGTACGTGATAGTCGTCCACTGTCTTCCCATCTTATCTAGAAGACGCTATAGAGACTGCCGCTGCTGCCACTATCCCCACCGCGGGCGCCGATATGCGCGCTGTTGGACTGCAGCGTCTTATGGTTACGACACAACTTACACAAGCGTCTCGAAGTGTATGCGTACATGTGCGTAACGGGGTGGCTCGGGGGTGTCGCTGCAGATGATACTGATATGTCCGGACAGAAAATGCGTCAGAATTTGTTATCGAGTGCTGTGGTATTTGCAAAGAGAGCGCCTTCGGCTGGGTGCGTGTGCCGTTCGGGGAATGGGTCAGAATATGCTCATTTTGAATCAGAGTACCATTGGCAAGAGCTGTGGAAGGCGTTGATTGGCTTGCTTGATTTCCTGGCCAATAAAGTGGACGTTCTCATTACGACAGGCGGCATCGAGCAACTCATCCAGGAGGTGAGGGGTTCTTCTCGGGAATCTTGTCTTAGTCGTTCTTACTGTTCTCCAGACAGTCCTTGTACTCGACCTAGCTTTATGTCATTCATCGGCAATTTTGCCTAGTGCGCAGGCTATACATGAGCTGATTGTATGTCACGCCATTTCTATCTCCTTCACGTCATTCGGGGCTGAACACGCTACAGTATGAAGTAGTACGCTCTGCGGCTGTCTTCCAAAAGCAACAAGTACTGCTGGAGAAGTTGGCCTTGCCCAAGTCTGCTTTCCGGGAGGGGGAGAATACTGCAACAGATGCTCTGGCAAATATTCACGTAGTGACGATCCATTACGAGGTCAAGATCAGAAATGCGGGGGCCACGACTGCAAGTCGCGCCCTCCGTGTCCTCTCAAAAGAGGTTGAGCATGACGGCCTCAATTACGGAAAAGACTTGCATATCGAGAAGCCGCCGTGAGTATCTTCGTGCATGACATTATTGATTGTAAGACCTGATACCAACCTTGCATGTTCGTAGGAAACAAGCGGACGACGTCATCGCGTTTATTCGGTATGCTTACATGGATGGCATGTCCCTTATGCCATAGGAAAGGATTGTGGGATGAACAGTCATGTTGCTATCCCACATCATCGTTCTGCTCGCACACTCGGTAGAATCTCGTTGGATTTGCAGTGTCGGGGGAAATATCTATCATGATCTATCTATGCAGAATTTAGTGTATTCTACAGCGAGAAAGTTGAGATGAAATTTACGCAATGTAAGATGCCTTGGTCGTTGGACCTTCAGGAATGTCATCAATAGGTTGGTGGCGCGTCATTCAGCGAGTGAATATATATGGCTGTGGATGTTCCATATTTGGATGGAGGCGGGCTCTGGCCCTCGGAGAGGCGACGGAACCGAGTCAAATGAAGGTGAAAAATGTTTTTCACATCAAGCGCTGGTCTTCCTCCGCTATAGCCGCGTCCGTTCGCTTTACGTAGCGACTGATATTCGCAGATCGCTGGATTAGCGTGCATCAGCAGCTGGTGTTGCGAGCTTCATGGTGTGAGAATGTCTCAGGAAGCCTAGCAGTTGAGTTGTGGACCGAAAACAAGCATGGGTGCGGTGGGGTGGCCGGGGTGGAGAGAGGCGACTCGGGAAACGGGGCCGTTTGATGAAGCGCTTATAAGGGCGGGAGGATGTCTGGCCATCGTCTGTGACGGCGTCGATAAGCCTGCGCCATGTCCCGTTACTCGGTGAATGGCTCGGTGAATACACGATTTTTCATATCTTCCCACTCATGGGACCGCGGTCCCCTCAACCTCCTCTCTCGCCTCCTCTCGGCAGGTAAGGAGGAACCTCCTTGCTCCCTATGGCGGTCCTTCGCTATGCTGCACGTCTTTCGCGCCCTCGCCCGACGTTAGGCTCATTGACGCGGGCTGGTCTTACATGGGACCTCACACGCCGGTGTCTCGCGACAGCGCACTCTCCGTCGTCGCTGTTGTCTCCGCTGGACACGTTCACTGACAGACATGTTGGTCCTGACGAGCGTGAGGTCTCGCATATGCTCTCGCAGTTGGGATACGAGTCCATGGACGCGTTCGTCGCGGCGACGGTGCCCTCGAAAATCAGGGTTGCGTCGGCTGCAGTGAGCAATGAGTCCATTCCTTCTCTCAGCGAGTCCGAACTGCACCGTCGGGCACGCGAGCTCGGGAAGTTGAACACGCCCGTCAAGAGCTACATCGGTATGGGATACCACAACGCTGTGGTACCTCCTGTCATTCTACGAAACGTATGTGGGCAAATGTTCGTGCTTGATGGACACATGTGAACAGAGATGTGTTCCCCTAGATCATGGAAAGCCCGGCTTGGTACACTCCATATACTCCTTACCAGCCTGAGATTGCCCAAGGTAAATAGCCTATAGGACCGCCTGTGGAGCAAATTCTCATCTCATAACTAACAGGTCGCCTGGAGTCACTGGTCAACTATCAGACGATGATTATGTCTCTTACGGCCATGGACATAGCGAATGCGTCCCTCCTCGATGAAGCAACCGCAGCCGCGGAGGGTATGGTCATGGCATTCATAGCGGCAAATCAGAAGAAGCGCACCTTCCTAGTCGATTCGGGTGTCTCACCGCAGACCCTAGCCGTCCTTCGGACCCGCGCAAAGGGCTTTGGTATCCATCTTGTCATAGGGGATGTTTTCTCAGCCCTCAAGGACGAGGCAATCTCGTCGGACCTCTGTGGTGTGCTCGTGCAGTACCCAGATGTCAATGGTGATATCAAGGACTTTGGCAGTATTGCGGACACGGTGCACGGTGCCGGCGCGCTCTTGGTTTGCGCGAGCGACCTCCTGGCTCTTACTATGCTCAAACCACCCGGCGAGTGGGGTGCGGACATCGCTCTCGGTAACTCTGCTCGGTTTGGAGTGCCCGCTGGCTATGGTGGTCCGCACGGCGCATTCTTCGCATGCACGGACAAACTGAAGCGGAAGATGCCTGGAAGGCTCATTGGTCGTAGCAAGGATGCTCAGGGCAATCCGGCATACAGATTGGCACTACAAAGTGGGTTAGATTCTTGCGGAAGTTGCACAGTTGAACTCACATAGACATCTCAGCTCGGGAACAACACATCCGGCGTGAAAAGGCAACTAGCAACATCTGCACCAGTCAGGCGCTCCTCGCCAACATGGCTGCTATGTATGCTGTCTACCACGGCCCCGTCGGTCTCAAGCGCATCGCGGAGAAGGTCAGCGCACTGACCCAGATCCTGAAGTCACTGGTCGAGAAACACGGTTACAAGGCTACCAACGCGAACTTCTTCGACACCCTCACGTTCGATGTCACTGGTGCCGTCAAGGACGCGGACGCTGTGCACGCGTCCGCCCTGGCCTCCGGAATCAACCTTCGCAAAGTGGACGAGAAGCACGTTGGCGTGACCCTTGACGAGAGCGTCTCTGCCGAGGATGTCGTGTCGCTTGCCAACGTCTTCGCGTCCGCCGCCTCCGGGTCTCCCGTGTCCGCATCTGACCTCGCGCTCCCGGCCTCGCTCGCGCTGCCCGCCGCCCTGCAGCGCACGTCGGGCTACCTCCCGCACCCGGTCTTCAACGCGCACCACTCGGAGACGGAGATGCTGCGCTACATTTACCACCTGCAGGGCAAGGACCTGGGCCTCGTCCACGCGATGATCCCGCTCGGGAGCTGCACGATGAAGCTGAACAGCACGAGCAGCATGATCCCGCTCACGTGGCCCGAGTTTGGCGGCGTGCACCCGTTCGCGCCGACGGACCAGGTGAAGGGCTATGCGCAGGTGATCAAGGTGGGTTGCGTCGGGGACACGGACACGGCAGCTTGAGCGGTGCGCTGACGGCTTGTATAGGAGCTTGAAGAGGACCTGTGCAAGATCACTGGTTTCCATGCGTGCTCCGTGCAGCCCAACTCCGGTGCTGCTGGAGAGTACGCAGGTCTTTCGGTCATTAGGGCTTACCACGAGTCGCGTGGAGAGGGGCATCGTGACATCTGTCTCATTCCCGTCAGCGCACACGGAACAAACCCTGCTGTGAGTAAATAGCTCATTTCGGAGACCGATATTTGACTGTCTAACCATTCATGACAGTCCGCGGTCATGGCTGGTCTCAAAGTCGTCCCTATCAAGACTCACGCGGACGGCAACTTGGACCTGGATGATCTCAAGGCGAAGGCGGAGAAGCACAAGGACAAGCTTGCAGCATTCATGGTTAGTAGCGTTGCCCCTGAGGCAAGAGACTATGCTAAAGCCTAGCCCAGATCACGTACCCTTCTACATTCGGTGTCTTCGAGGACGGTGTTGCGGACGTATGTCATGCCCACTCCGGACATGGTCCCCGGACTCACGCTGCTGTATCTAGGCTTGCAAGATCATCCACGACAATGGGGGTCAGGTTTACCTCGATGGTATGTAGCATGCCATTAGAGTGTTGTGCTGCGCTAACATGTCTATAGGTGCGAATCTGAATGCCCAGATTGGTGTGACTAACCCTGCTACTTGCGGCGGCGATGTTTGCCATATGAACTTGCACAAGACTTTCGCCATGTACGTGCACCGTGAGAAGAAACTTGAATCATGACTGACACCCCGTTCTACAGTCCGCATGGAGGGGGTGGTCCCGGTGTTGGGTCAGTGGCAGCGTTGAATGCCTTCAACAGTAGCTGACTTTGCCGGTGTACAGCCCTATTTGTGTTGCAGAGCATCTAGCACCCTTCCTCCCCGGTCATCCCGTCGTCCCGACGGGCGGTTCCCAGGCCATCGATGCGGTGGCTGCTGCACCTTACGGCAGTGCATCCATCCTTCTCATCTCCTGGGCATACATCAAGATGCTCGGCGGTGACGGTCTGTCTACCGCGTCGAAGGTGGCACTCCTGAATGCGAACTACATGGCACACCGTCTGTCCGAGCATTACACCTTGCGTTACAAGAACGGCAACGGTCGTGTCGCGCACGAGCTGCTCATTGACCTCGCCGAGTTTGACAAGGCCGCGGGTTTGAAGGTGACAGACTTCGCGAAGCGACTGCAGGTGTGTCCTTCGCATTTTCATGACGTAGGCAACATGAACTGACTCCGTCGAAGGACTACGGTTTCCACCCACCTACCTGTTCTTGGCCCATTTCGACATGTATGCTTATCGAGCCCACCGAGTCAGAATCGCTGGAAGAAATTGACAGGTACGGATACCCTTTCTCTTGGTGAGCTCCTGCTCACTTGTCTATTCAGATTCTGCGATGCAATGATCCAAATTCGTCGAGAGGCAGAGGACGTTATCACCGGCAAGCAGCCGAAGGATAACAATGTCCTGAAGAACGCACCCCATCCCATCTCTGTGATTGTACTGCCAGAAGACCAATGGAACCGGTACGTCACCGCCTCCGCCTTGTGTCCAGATACATTCACTGACTGCCCGCAGCCCGTATTCCCGTCAAACGGCTGCATTCCCGGTACCTTGGCTCCTAGAGAGGAAGTTCTGGCCTACTGTGTCCCGAGTCGATGATGGTGAGTACTTTGTCCTCACATATGAATGCCGTGCTGCAACTCACTTGCTTGTGTTGTGATAGCCTACGGCGACCTGAACCTCATCGTAAGTGCTACTCTATGCCGCTTCTGGCTTGTGCTGAAATGCGCTGGCATAGTGCGACTGTCCGTCTGTCGAGGAATCAGCTTCATCGAACGTATAACCAGTCTGGAAGGCTGGGTGGAGGATTCATTGCATAGATAGTCCTAGATTGCGCTGCACGCGTGATGTTCAACCGCACGCGTCAACAGTTTATTTATTAGCTTTGCATACCGTAGTAATAGTAGCAGTAGATTGTTCTCTTTAGGGGTCATGTAGTTCCAGTCGCAAATTCGATGACAATGCTTTCCATAGTGATGGGAGATTACGCTTGATGCGGTCGCGTACTTCGTACTCCTGGTTCGTTGCAGAGGCAAAGGACAAGACAATCTGTGCGCATTCGACGTCCGGCTTGACGGAAGGTTCCGCCTGGGACATTTCCAAGCACATCGCCTTGACTGCATCGCTGATGTGGCCTAGTCGACATAGGCACTCGAGCCAAGTTTTCCAGTTCTTTTGGTTGGGCTTCACGCCACCGGCAACAGCGTTGTTCCAGATACGCAGAGCTGTTGGGTATGCATCGGCGAAGCCGCAAGCATCGAGAATGATGCTAAGACTAGCGTCGTTGTACTGGCTGGAACGGGAGAGCATCTCGTAGATCTGCAACGCCTCAGCAAAGCAACCCGAACGCTGATAGGCATCCATGAGCTGATTCCAGAGCGGAGTGTCTGGGTTGAGAGAAGAGTCGACAACGAGTAGCTGATGTGTCTTTCTGATAGCGTTGACAACGGGGAGCAACTGTGCCTGCAACTCATCTTCGTCCCCAATAGAGCAGATTTTGCCGGCTAGATCGGCAAGGTGCCGGAGGATGATGGTGTAGACCGGAGGCGTGATCTCGTAGCCTGCGGTGCGCATATCGCTGACAATACGGAAGTAAAACCGTGGAGGGGGGACCGCATTCTTGCCTTTCGAGCTGGCGCAAAACGCGTGCAGGGCACTGATATAGCCCTGTTCGTTGAGAATCGACTGTCCATCTTTAGTGCTCCTGAAGAACTCGTAGATGCGGATCGCCTCCTCGTGGTTTGACGCAGAGCGAACCAGAACCACAATGAGAGACGCAGAGGTCGTGCTGTCCATGGAAACGTTGCGGGAGCGCATGTCTTCCAACATGCCGAGTATTCGAGGGACGTACTTCTCGATGACGTTCGGAGAGAAGGCCATCGCGCGCAGGACTGTGTTATAGATGGGGGCGTCAGGTGTTGAGTGACCTTCTGATGACTCGTCGAGTTGATCATGTTCATCGCCATCAGATGTATGCAGCTTGACGAATGCCTCGAGTAACTCGAGTGCTTGATCTATGCTATAGTCGTCAGGCGCTCTCAGACCATTTGCACAGACAGCGCGAATCACGGGATGGAACATCGCATTGTCGGGACGAAGGCCTCTCGACAGCGCAGCCTGATACACCGACAAGGCGGTCCCAGCGTTGCTTTTGTCGGCAGCGTTACGGATTAACACCGCCCATACTTTCGCGTCGGCCTGGACAGCGAGAGAATCTTCCCAGAACTTGAGGAGATCCGTGTCAAATGACTCGCCCATAACCGCTACGAGGGTGTCCGTGGTCGCGCAAAACCCGAGCTTCCGGAACCCGCCATACATCTGTAGCGCAGCGCGCTTTCCTCTCTCCTCACTGATGACGCACATCCGTCGAGTCTTCTCCGGATCAAGCGGTAGAAGACGCGCGTCGTGAGGCTGCTGTTCCGAGTCGGCCTCGCTGGTCGAGGGTGCGTCCTTCGTCTCGGCACGCGAATGCGAACGCGGGTTTAAGACCTCCCAGTACATTGCTTCTGCTTGCTTGATCAGGAGCGGGAACCCATGCCGCTTATAGCCGTCTCGCAGAATGTCAAGGACAACGGGGTCGTGAGCGAACCCTTCCTGAGCCATATTCAAGAGGCACTTTCGAAGGGCGCGGGGTCGAGTGATGCAAGCATTCTTGAAGTAGGCCCGGAAGAATAATTCGAAGGTGGTCGGTTGAGGAGGACAATACATCTGTCTCATCGTCTGTAGGACAGAGAAGACGAGTGGGGTGTTCCTGCGCTCACCACAAGTGGCTACTAAGGCGTGCCATTGGTCGCGGGTCGGAATAGCATACACAGGCTCGACCGTAAGCCACCGGAAAGCTGCGTTAACAGCACCGAGCCCGAGGAGGGTATTGAGGATGTGATGATGAAGTTGAAGGCTTCCGTCGGCGTCCAGATGAAATTGAACGGCGGCGAACATGGACTTTAGGATGTTGATTTCGCGTTGACCTTGACTTCTTGAAAGCACGTCAATGGCCGCGACCAATGTATCCTTCTCCATCAGATGGTTGAGGTTAACCGTGGGGGTAGCATTCGCTAGAGCAACGTACATCCCGCGGACGCCCAGGGCATCTCCGCGAGCCACAAAATCATTGAACCTATCGAGGTTCTCGCGTACATCCTGAGCGACCGCTGACCCATGGTCGTAGTCCCCCGGAGAGACGGTCGCTGAAAACAATCTGGTAGACCTGACATACGGGTCCGGCGGAAGCGGTCGGCCACCTAGGCAAATAATACGCCTAGTATATGACCCTGGAATTTGACATGATCTAGCGCAAACCCTGAGGAACATTCATACGTGCGCTGTGAATGTATATAAGAACAACGCTTTCGAATTCTGCACGATCTCACCTCGACCTCGCGAAATGGTTAATAAACGGTCGATCCCAGGCAAGATAACGCCAGACTATGACAGGGTATCACCGAAGGAGTGGAAGCAAGTATTCCTCCGCAACCCGGATGAAGAGCTTGAAACTTGCTCGAATTTGGCGGCGCGCCCCGAGGCAGCGTCCCAAGGCGCCGGTAACGAGCACGTGGGGAAGGCGATCAGAGGACACGGTGCATGCTCACACTGAACACGTCGCTACCTTACTGTTGCTTTTCTCTTACTCGTCTTCATCCTCGCTGTCTACACTACATCATGTCTGAAAAGTTTAAAGAACTCGTTGAGGTTCCCCAAGAGTTCGTGAAGGATGGCAAGCAAGTACGTATGCTGTCTTTAGACCGAGTCCTTAAACTAACAGAGCACCCCGTCTTCAGTTC
Organism: Postia placenta MAD-698-R-SB12; assembly: GCF_002117355.1. NCBI lineage: Eukaryota > Fungi > Basidiomycota > Agaricomycetes > Polyporales > Adustoporiaceae > Rhodonia > Rhodonia placenta. The sequence continues at coordinate 1,411,868 of NW_020169832.1, read as the reverse complement.
TTGGTCCGCTGCACAAAGCCATCACAAAAGGGTGAGTCATGACAGTCTTATGTGTGTAGTGCCTGCGCCAAAGCAACGGTGGTAGAATTTGCCCAAATCTGCAAGGCGGTTGCGATCGGCTTCGCGGTCATGGGATTCATTGGGTACTTCGTCAAACTGATTCACATACCGATGTACGTGGACTTGCATCATTAAGCGCATTTGGATACTGACTAGATCTTCAGTAACAATATCCTTGTGTACGTGTTTTACAATCCACGGTTGGAATTGAACCTAATAGAACGTACAGGGGCGGTGCATGATATTTTACATAGCGTCTTTTGTATACTTCTACACATGATACCATCGCTTCTGCTACTGTCTTTACCCCTCCAGGAGGTAGTATGGGTCACGTTGCACAGAGTCCTGGAACGCTCGCGAGATGATAGCCCGGCATGTTTCATCTCGAGGCGTACCGTCACGCAAGAGTGGCAATCTTGCTTGTGTGGTCAACTTCAGGAACAGCTGTCGACGAGTTGCGCGGTGTCGCATGTGAACCACATTTTAATCGAGTGAATGACCGCATCGACCTCTCCTTGAGCAACTGAACCTTTCAACTCGCGTTGAAATTGGCGATGTCCATACTCCTGCCACATCCTGTAATCACGTCGGTCACAATGATCAAGGTGGCATAGGAAGTGCACTCACTGTTTGCGTACTGAACACTATAAACGCGGTGAGGGGTACTACTCGCGCCAATCAGATAGTACTGAGTAGAAGGAGGTGTAGACACGTACGGGCAGCCTGCGCCATGAAAGAGAATCGATCGAGGTTTTCAGGTGAAGCCATGACGATAACACATGCCCTGTCAATACCGGTCAGCTATATCCATCAAATCCTACACTTAGAAATGTTGCCAACCCGAAAGTAATCCACGAATATACGAGAAAAACAGTGGCCTTATAACGGACGAAATATCAGACCTTGAGGCTATCAATATATCAGGTATAGACTTACTCTGAAACAAGGCGAGAGAGATGGTTTCCTCACGTCGGCATCAGGACAGACATCTCTAATGTCCCGCCATCCGCGATAAGATTTGACTGCAATCGCCACTGCACAAAGATATCAGCCATACACAGCGTCTGCGATGGTTGCAAGGCCATGAAGTACCCTCGAACGCTGTTACCGTCAACAGCACCACTATGCAGAAGACGGACGTAGTAAACCGCTCGCTGCCAGATCGAAACCATATGATCCATCAGTACGACCGTCAACAAGTTCATTTAGAAGACCTACAAATGTTTGACGTGAATGGCGCAGTACAAGCCGTTGGCGGCGTCGACCATTTCTGGATTACTTGCCGCTACCTGGATGCGAAGTCAGCCGCTGGTGTGTGAAATGCAATGGGCCTACTGACATAAGCAGCGGCCAAGGTAAAAATCAATAGAACCAGATATGGGGGTGACAGGATCTTACAGACAGAACCCTTAGCTACAGAATCTACTATTAAGAGCATGACGACACGTACGATGAACAATCTCATCCCGTGCGGTAGACTAGCAAAGAAAGCCGGCTCGCAGGTAGGGTAGAACGCGCTCCAAATCTAGATGAGGCGGTCAGCGACGCACATGCGAGATGGGAGCAGTGTACCTCTATAACCAGCACAAGCATAGCTACGACAGCCCTGTTCGTCAGAGGGTCAGTATGGGTAAATTGCGAACAAAAACGAGAGCTGTGAACATTGTCGGTGTTCCGTAGAGAAGGGCAGACTGAATGATACACAAGGTCTGCGGTGGATGAACCTCCTTGTTATATCCCCCGTATATCCTGGCCATTGTCGTCAGAGGCATTCCTGAAGCATTTTCTATATGGCATGAACGCTTACAGGAGACAGAAAGAGACAGAATACAGAATCCATGTCACACAGAAATTCACGATTGTAGGATGCCGCGACACCTTCTTCGATAAAAGAAAAGTGAAGACCAATATAGGCAAGCCGACATGTCCTCCAACGATGTGAAGCCCGAAGTAGACGGGAGTGAGCGATTCCAGACCTGATAAGTGGTATAAGTCATCTCCAGCCTCGAACATACGCCGCGAGAATACGTGCCTGCTGTCATTGTCCAGCAGACCAGTGCCGGTTACAAAATTGCATCCGCGAGCTGCCCGAGCCGCAATAAAGACAAAGAGGATAGGGCGAGAAGGAGAGCGTCCTGTCAGAGCGCCACGGTGCGTCCCGAGTTTGAAGGGGTATCTGTTGTGTGGCAGAGGCCTCTGATGTTGCACGACAACTACATATACTACTGTGGCACTACGGATCTCGAGAAGCTCGGTCTGAAATAAGAACGGCCGAGGAACTAAGGCGCGAACGAAAGGAAATGTCTACCAACAGTATGTCCTCAGCTGCAGGCTTTCAATCTCAACGAACAACGTGCATCAAATTCTTGTAGATCACTCAATGATCGATGTCCTGATCGTGATCACGACCAGCACCGCCTGCATTCAGTGATGACAAGCTCCAGGTATCTCACCTCGGGGAGCAAAGGCCTAAAGCCCTCCGCGATGACAGGCGTGTCTACAGTCGAGGTCGCAGTAGTGATCATCCTGTCTCAATGCCAGCTTCCACTCAAATGTATGGGGTATATCGACAAGACATGGTACATTTACCGCACCGCAGTATTGCCAACGAGGAGCAGCCCGAAACGCGCGGAAGGTTTTACAAGGTCCAACGCTGAATGGAACTGCTGCTCGGTTACTGGCTGGCCATAGCACAGCAGCCCGACGGACTTTCCCCTGTCACTTGATGAGGCGGGTGGCTCTGAAAGTGAAGGCGGCGGTAGCATAGGTGCGAGAAGGATCTGCACCCGTGACAAGTGTTCCGCCAGGCTCTTGTCCATGTCAAGTTGTGGTTGCTAAGAAATATTCAGATCAATACGCTCCACTCGGTCAGATGCAGCAAACATACCTTCTCTTGCATCTTGGACACCATACACTCTAATCGTTGCACAATCTCTGACCACGCATTACCCCAGAGCTCCGTAATCCCCCGGATGAATCGCAGGTCCCAAACGTCTTGCGCAGCCATTCTCCCAGAGACACGGGCGGGTGAGTAGATCTGATCCAACATCCGGATGATGAGGTCGCGGAGGCTGTCGGCGGCTATCCGTTGTCGGCGCTCCGAGTCTATGAACACTCCAAGGTCTTGTATCGAGGTGACCAGTGCAAGTAGCGCTTGCAGAAGAGCAGACGAGGGACGAGTGGGAGGAGAACCAATGGCTGTCCTATCCTGTGCAGCAATGCCATTTGATCCATTTGAAGTGCCTTCTGAATACGAATCAGCCGGCCAATGCGCAGAAACGATCCGGTTGAGGAGATAGTCCTGCCATCGCTGATATGTCCTGTACTGCAGCGCTTCTAGCTTCTTCCGACACGCTGTACGCCACATCAGTACGTATAGAAGTCTAGATACTAAATACAGACCATCGAGGGCGACGTCACTGCATCCTACTGTTGCCAAGAACGGTGATGAGGAGGCAATCTCATAAGCGACCCGTCCCACGAATATTAAAATGCGATGGGAGATATCTGACCACGTCCGTCAGTCTTGAGAGAATATCTTTCTAGGCGAAAGTACTTGCCTCCGTCATCAGAGAAGTCTGCAGTCTCCTCCATAGATTGTGCAAGCCTAGAGCAGAAGGCTTCGGCCTCAGGACGATAATTCTGGATCGTCTGTTCAGCAAGTGTTCTGATAATCATGAGCGTTGGCCGCAGTCGCTTTAGCAGCATGCAAAACACACACCGACTATCTTCATCTCTGCTCCGAACCGCATCAATGTCTTCATGGAGTTCCCGCGCATAGCGCTCGACTGTATTGAGGATGTCGTCGATCAACGGTGTGCGGCCGTGCAACTGACGTTGCAACGTGGTTTTGTACCGCTGGAAGGATGAAGCAGCCGATGACAGATTCAGACCTACTTGCGACGCGGACGGAAGCGGTGCTTGCTCGAAGAGATACTGTACAGGTTGGACATCTGAGACGAGCCCCAGTTAGACGTGTATTTGCCCTACTGAACGCACGAACCTACCTGCACGTTGCACATTCGCATGAGTTCTCAAAGCGTCAAGCGCATGATCTACGCGTTCTCTGAAAGAGGTCTCTATGTCGGCCAGCGCGGACTTCCAGAGCGAGGTCACCTGTCGTTGAGAGACGTCATCCAAGAGGGACCGTAATTGTGTCCTTTCGCGAGAATCCAGGCCTTCAAGACTTTTGACGAGCTTCGAGGATACAGTGCGGACATCCCAGACCTCCCGGGCGGTCTCCAGATGTGCAACCCACTGTTCAAGCGCATGGCGGATGGAGGTCACAGATTGGTCGAAATAGTTATCTAGCTTGTCGCGGAGCTGCCCTGGGGCAAATTGAGACGAGGTGGAGGTGCCAGCGACATACGGCTTGTAGGACTTGATGCTAACAGGGAGAAGAAGGAAGTGCGCGGAGGATGGAAGGTTTGCTAGGAGCGATTGTGTCGTCATTTGAAGCCCTGGCGGAAGTTCAGGCAACGCTTCTTCAGTCTCTATATAGTGAAGAGCCTGTTGTATAACAGGCACGCCCTCAGAGTGCCCATCGCCAAACAACAACCGGGCCGTCCCAAGTGTTCTCGACACAAGTTCTAGAACAGCTTGCAGCTTTTGCCTCGCTTCACGTACAAATGCCTTCCTGGCTCTACTGGACGGCTTATCCTTGTTAGGCGCATTATGTGCATGACCATTCGTCGTTTTCCCTTGAAACTGTGGTAGCAAGGACGACAGAGTCTTTGACCTCTGCGCTAGAAAGATCGACAGCGTCTCCACCAATGGGCGGGACTCCAACAGATATAATGTCAGGAGAGCCGCACATGTTTCCTAGACTTGTAGGTGAGATAGCTGCACTCTTGCGTGTCCAGACGACGTACTGTAGAGGAGGCCGTATGCTCACGGAGGAACAAAGTCGCTCTATGTGCAATCTGGGATCTGAAGGGCGAGATCGTGTCCCACTGGCGTTGCACTAGTGGCATATCTTCCTACAAAGGCCCGTGAGTATGCGCGGGTTGGTCTTCCTTGAGTCTACATACGGATACATCTATCCCATAGGCCTGCCAATTTCGACTGACATCTTCGTCTCCATGTAGCAATGTTTGATGCACAGCGCGGGCCGTCAGATAGAGCCAGGCAGCATGAAGATATGACCGTTGTTCCATGAAACGCCATAGATGTTCGGGAGCGTCCAGTAGTAGCTTCAAATGCGCGGATAGTTGTTGCAAGGCTTGTAAGTGCTTGTCTGTGGTATGTGTGAGCTGCGCCTCTTGTGTCAAGAACCTGAAGAATACCTTCTTCCACAGAAGAACGTTTCTGTATCCGGGGGTGTTGTATGGATGCAACAACGTCATGCATTTCACGACAGGCCTCTAACACACGCTGAGAGGATTCTGCCATCGACGTAATCGAGGTAGAGGCCTGCAGCAGGTCGCGGTAGCGTTCCCTACGCTTTCATTGCACAATTTAGAGAGAACAAGGGTGTAACAGACGCATACGCACCCAACCATAAGGCGAAGCTCTTGCTGCTTCGCCTCCGCATTGTGTCTACATTTCACCGCGTTCTCAGTCTCATAACACCTTCTAAGCAACTTCACAACGTACCTCAACTTTTGTTGCACGCCCTTCACCTCCGAGACAGAATGCTTCTCAAGCAACTCATCAGGGTTGAAGCCCTCTAGTCCTGCTGCACGGTCAAGTGTGCTGTCCACCAAAGTCGACAGCGTCAACACCTTACGCTCCATAGGTCTGCCGAACCCATCTGCTCGCGACTGGCTACTATAGAGGACGGTCTCGGCACTTCTGCTAGATGAGGGTAAGGATGCCAGAGAGGAACGGCGAGCCATCCTCGCGCAGCAAGTCGGTAAGGGGTACGGATGTGAATCTGCTATGTACGGACTCCTCGTACACACTTGAGCGCCTCTGTGATTGCCACGTGTGACCGCGTTACACTGCCAGTAAGACGCGTCTTGCCGCGTTGTTGACCAAGGTCCAGCACTGCAAGCACGACACACAAGACGGTAATGGGGGAATACCATACATGAGGATTGTGGGTCTAGGAAATGATATATTACCTGCGATCCTAGTCGCACCCGAGAATGTCGAAAGCAAGGTCATTAAAGCGCGTACACCCAACCAGCACATCAATCATCTTCTGTCATTATACCTCCTCCGCCTCCTTCGAGGATCCTTGGCCTGCATCCGCAATATCAGCCTCGGCTGCACTCTTTTTGGCACCGCCAACGTCGCCGTTAGTCAAGCTTGTGTTGGGTGTGGATGTTGTAGGTCGAGACACCGGTGAGGACCCATTTGCTGGGCGCTGAGGTGGTGCTGGAGAGGATGCCCCTGAGGCCAATCGCTGGTCAAGTGCTTTCAGAGCCATCGCTCTGCATACATACGACAGTCAGTGACGGGCTTTTCTCGATAGCAAGCAACGTACCGTCTCCTCTCTGCCTCAGCACGTGCACCACCAGGAACCTGGGCATATCCTCCAGACTCCACATCGCTCCCACTCAAGGGAATCAAGTGGAACCTCGATGCGAGGCCGTATGCTGTGTTTGCGAGCAATGTCAGGGGTCCGCTACAGATGTAAGTATATTGAGCTCAATTGTTCGGCTACAAAATACCGTGAAGCGGACGTACTGAAGCACGGGAGGGAACCAAGTCACAAATGCGAATGTTTCGCTCCTGTCCCCATAAAGTGGACCACCACTGAGGTCTCCGACGTTCTTCTTGTAGAAGCGCAGCCAAATATACGAGACGAGCCATCCGAACTGAATGACGATGAATGGACATTGGAAGCCGAGGATGCACATCACGGTCGAGAATGTGACATATGCCATGGGTATCGTCTATGTTGGCATAGATGCACTCAGTCCGGGACTCGACGTATTGGAACAAGTGTAAATACCTTTACTCTGGCCTTCAATACCCCGAATAATTGCACCTGGTGTTCAGGAATGATTTGCCTGAACGCGACAAGGATGCCGATTTGCAGAGCCATTTGGCCATGATACTGTTGACCATAGCTGCGGATAGGTTGGCGACGATTAGCGGAAGTTGTTAGATACATTACTCACAGGAAGGTAGGACTTCTGAAAACGATGAACTCGATCCAGTTCAAGCCGAACGCGATGATATTTGAGATCGTTACGGTCGCGGCAATGAACTTTAGCAACTCCACAGCACCCCATAGTCGCTCCAGATATCGTAATGAGGCAGGAATAACGAGCAGACTGAAGATAAGCTGCTCCAGCGTTAATAACTGCTTCAGCATACCCGCGACAAAGAGAAAAGCACCTCTATGACTGTTGTCTCAACGAAGACGGACGTCAGGAAGGTCCAAGGATAGAATATGCTTGATCCCGGCACAAGCACAAGGTAAGGTGCAGCAAATGCGTCTCCGCCTGACCATCGTAGGATATAGTACAATAGCGAGAAGCCAACCGTAGCTGCGGTGAATCCACGAGTCGCGGGCGGGACAGCCGCGACAAATTGAGCAGGTGAGAAGGATAGGACAGCCATGTTTGCAGGAAGATCCTAGCTGTCGCGTTCACCCACTATACAAGGTCCCAGACGTAGCCTTCCGAGGGCCGGTGAGAGCGTTGGTGTCGTGAAAGGCGGACGGGCAGACGGTGGTAATCCAGCGCCTGAAGGGTGAGGAGACGAGCGCAAGGACGGCCTGTCACTTACGACGCGTGACCCGACCGCGTCTTGGTCTCGCGACGTCTGTGACGTCGTGACCACCTCACCTTGTACATGACCAACATTCACGACGATGTCCGATTATGACTTCCGCCCCGGCGGCTCCCTCAAGCTTAAGGGGGGTGTCGCCGAGGGGGGCATTGTAAAGAAGTGAGTGCACGGCATACTGACAATGCAACCAAGCACTCATTGGCTCCAGGAAAAAGTCAAAGTCGAAGTCGAAGGCGAAAGACAAGGAGAAGGACAGGAGCATTGAAGAGGCACGGTTGAAGGAGCTGGAGAAGTTAATGGAAGAGGAAGAGGAGAAGGCCAAGTCAGCTTCACCATCCGACAGTGGCAGGAACTCGCCCGCTGTCGGTAGCAGCGAACGAAAGACCGCAGCTGAGAAGAGGTTCGAAGAGGTGCAGCGCAAACGTGTATGTGCTCCTTTACTCATACTTGCTGTCCACTTTGGTGACCTCAGTCACTCCTTAGCTTGCTGAGAAAGTGGCCAGGTTGGCGAATAAAACCCACAAGGACCGGGTGCACGAGTTCAATTCGAAACTGGAGGCTCTCAGCGAGCACCACGATATTCCGAAGGTACGCTTACGTCTTGCCTCTTGGCTGCTCCTGTGCTCATGTTGTCGCAGGTCGGTCCTGGTTAAGACCTCCAAGATGTATTGTTATCGTTGCCTGTACTTTGCTCAATGCTGTATATGTTTGCTGGTTGTGGACGTCGTCTTGCCGACTGACCGGCACAATACATTCAATTTTGGGAATAACCTGGGGAGGCGTGTTCAGGGCATCCTTAAACGTGCTCGGAGATAGATATCTGTTTATCTTGTATTTGTTCGCGGCGTTGGATTAGAAAAGTCGGGCTAAGAACGTGACCCACCACCTTTACACTTCCTGCAACTTGCCCTTGTCCATGCACTTCTTCTTGGAACGACTGTGTTCTTGCCACATACCATGAAGGCTGTTGCTGCTACTGATTCTGCCGATAAAAAGGGCCACATCTGCCCGCCTTCAGATGCTGCACATCCTCGGGACCGCTGGGAGTCGGCGTTTGTGTACGCCTTCGTCTGTAAGTTTACAAACCTGCGAAGCAAGGTCGAGGGGTTGGATACACCTATGGAGTGAGTGTATATCAACCAGAAGGTAGTCACTACCATCCTCATTGCGCTCAATCGCCAAAAGTTTTGAAGAAGCGTTGCTCTCGGAAGAGCCACATCCTATCGTAACTCAGATCCTGGCGCGTTTCATCCTGAACTTGAGACCGCAGACGCGTAATTTGAGGTGAGTGGCACTTCTGCTGTCTTTGTCCATAGCTGGGGCAAACGGGCGACGCGTTGGGTCCCTTAGTTCGGACGTGATTTCCTCGACCCTCGCCACCATCATGCATGACTACTTCAAGACGACTGAAAGGACTGTCTTTTGGGACGAGAATTTGAGGGTCAATGTGGACCCCTTCTCGCAGATGGAAAATGGCTTCTTTGCGGCATCTTGGGACTTCAAGGTGCGTCTCCAGCGCGCCCGTCCGCCACACTAGGCTCATTCACGCATGTTTCACGTGTCTAGCTCAAGATCATGAGGCAGCTCGTCGAGCTACAACTTTGCCACAGCGCAGAAATCAAAGCCATCATAGACCGTGCGTGGGGCGTCATCCACAATAAACACAAGAAGGCAGAGACTACGCCTGCTCCGCCGCCCGCCAATGACCCCCAAAGCCAGGAGAACTTGCAGCTACAACCTCTAGGCCAGGATAAGGACCGCAAACGCTACTGGGCTGTAGATGGTCCGTGCACGATTTCCTCGCCTTCTGCACGAGTTTCGCTATTTGCTTGTATTTGCGCCATACGGCGGGACAGTGTGTCTCTCCTTTCGGCATTTTGCGGCTTCATTATATTGCTTCGTTTGACCTAGCGGTTGCTCATTGTTCCGGTTGCGGTGCGCAGATTCACCACGGTTATACATCTCAACGAATCCATGGAAGATCACCGCAACGTTCCAAACAATCTCTTCCACACGAGACGAATACATGGCAATAGTGGAGAAAGTCCAAGAAGTTGCACCTCCTGAACCTAAGGCTGGCGAGCGGAAATCAAAATTAGATACGGCGCACATTGCTTTGGTCAAAGCCTTACAGGGAAGGATAGAGGCTATTGACGCAGAGCTGGCGGTGAGTTCATATTCTCTCTCATGTCTTTGCGAAGTCCTGTCTGGCCTATCCGACGAATCCTCAATCGCCACGATTTCCCAATTTTGCGGCCAATGACCATCATCTCCACGTGACTAACCCGCTATCTCTTGCATACAGAGAATACAGCGTGCGCGGAGGAAAATAGAACAGCGGAATCTATTGATTGCACAGGCAGAAGTACGAGAGACGCGAACGCGGCGGAGGACCACTCGTCCCGACTATGCTTACATGAACGATCCTGCGAGCGATGTACGTACCAAATTTTTAAAGCCCTAAGATGGCCGACGTTGATCACCCAAGGCGGCATAGGACGATCAAGATGATTATACCTATCAAGAGCAAGAAGACGAGGAGTACGAGGATCAGGGCGAGTTCGATGACATGACAACCTTTCGAGGAGAACCGTCAAATCGTCGTGAACCTCCATCCATGGGAAGGCGGAGATCAACGCGGGCTTCCAACGCGGCCAACAACGGGAAGAGGGGCGGTTCCAATGACGACTGGAATGATTGGCGTGAAAAGCGGCGCTCTACACGCCTCGGTGTTCCAGCAGAGCCACAGCCGGACATGCCTCCACTCAAACGGGCGCGGACGGATGATAGTATCATCAGCGCGCATTCCACTGACGGCCAAAGGCAGTCGCCGACTCAAAATGGCAATGGCCCGAAGATCAAGATCTCCGGCGCAGCAGCAATAAAGCCTACTGAGACCGCGGTGGAGGCTCTTGCAGGGAAGAAGAAGAGCAAGTATTGGTTCTACGCCATTGAGCCCATCCCCGCTCCACAGCACGAAACTGTACCTGCAGCTTACGCATCCTCAACGAACGGCTCAGAAGTTCCCATGTCTAGCGAGGCGCATGAGACACAGTCCGAAGGGTCCTATGCTAACGGTATTTCCGATGACCACGAGAGGAGCATGGAAGGCAGCCTATCTCCCGCGTCTCCTATGGATGAATCGTGAACTTGCTTTCTGTTTAGTCGTTGCTGTCGTGCAGCGTTCATTTTCATGCATATTGATTCTGCGTCGTATCGCAATAACATCCCACGTAATCTTTGTTCCGTTGTGAGCAGCGTACAGTAAATTGGATACCTGGACCCAAGCCTGAATCATGCAGTACAGGTGTGAGCGGATTGTGTTGCATGAGTGATTGGATGACGAAGCTTTATGAGGAGTTGAATTTGAGAGTGATATGAAACCGATCCGCTCGCCGTAGCCAACCACGGAGCGAGAGTTTGACTTTGGGGACGATGCATCTTGGCTCGATCACGATCGCGATTCCCGGCATCTTGCGACACCCAGATCTGGCCCAATTGAGAACTAGCACTGAGCGCATCACTTTGACTTCGACGTTCACCTCAGGTTCATGCTCGCAAAGGCCGCGCAGAATGCGCTCGCAAAGCAGGCCAAGTCTCTCTTCAGATTTAAGGGTTGCCTCAATATCAAGCGCAATGCCCCCCATATCATCAGTCGGCCTGCCACCGCGACTGCAGCGCTCCCATTACCTGCCTCACGCGACGATGTGGACATAGTAGCTCTCTTTGATCAGCCACAAGCGGCCCAGCGCTCAGCCTCTACCTCCTACACAGGACTCTTTGGGCACCCCATACTCACTACTCCAGCCGCCTTCAATGCACTCGCTGACTCTACTCTGCGACGTGCACAACTGCTTACCGAGCGTGTACTCCGGGCCCGGGAGTCGCGGGAAGAGCTCTTCAGGGTCGTCAAAAACCTTGACAGGCTCAGCGACCTACTTTGCGGTGTTATCGACCTCGCGGAGTTGATCCGAAACGCGCATCCCGACAACGCATGGGTCCAGAGCGCTGACGAAGTTTACGAGAAGTTATGCGAATTCATGAATATCTTGAATACCCATGTTGGACTATACGAGGTACGTGGTACTACTCCGGCTATCTTGAAATGCTGACCCTTCCCGCTGTAGGTTCTACATGCAGTCCTTTCTGATCCCGAGGTGGTCAGGTCTCTCAGTCCCGAAGCACACCAGACGGCGCTCATATTCTGGCGAGACTTTGAAAAGTCTGGGATAGACCTGCCTCCAGAGCAGCGAAATCGCTTTGTTTCTCTGTCGACGGAGATTTCACTCCTCGGGCGGCAGTTTCTTAATGAGACGGCGAGCGCCCGACCACCAGCTGTCATCAAGCCAGCAGAGCTGCAGGGGCTGAAAGATTTGGGTATGGGCGCTCGTTTGAGGCTCCAAGCGCAGGTCACCAACCGAGACCTCCTTGTGTATCCTGGCTCCCTGCAGGCCCAGATGATCATGCGCTCAGCGCCGGCCGAGGAGCCTCGAAGGAAGGTGTACATTGCAGCAAACGCCAGCACGCCGGAGCAAATTCAGACACTCGAGAGACTATTGCGTGCTCGCGGAGAACTTGCACGACTGGTAGGCAAGCCCAGCTTCGCCCACATGACTCTCTCCGATAAGATGGCGAAATCACCAGGTGTGTAACTATTTTCTTGTATTATGTTTAGACGGTGACACCTTGAACCATGATACGCTAGAGAATGTGCAGCATTTTCTTGACGCGCTCATGGATCATACACATCCGTATGCCCGACGAGCTCTCCGCACGCTCAGCATGCGAAAGCAAGGACATCTGAACACTGAATCATTCCCGACCATCCAGGCCTGGGACAGAGACTACTACTGTCCTCCAGAGCCACCAGCGCCACCCGTCTCGCTACCACCCCTGACGCTTGGCACGGTGTTCATGGGCCTCTCACGATTGTTCCAGAACCTCTACGGCATCTCTCTTCGACTTGCGGGAGTAGCACCCGGTGAGGTGTGGCATACTAATGTCCGGAAGCTCGAGGTCATCGATGAGCAGACCGGAGTCCTCGGCTGGATTTACGCGGACCTCTTTGCGCGTCGAGGCAAGCCGAGTGGCGCTGCGCACTACACAGTGCGCTGTTCGCGGCGGGTGGACGATGACGATGTGGAAGGGGACTTCCGCTATGCCGACGAGCGCGACCGGACAATCGTGCAAATGTCCCAGAACTTCGAGGATGCGCACCGTCGACAGTTCCCCGGGCAGGAAGGCACCTTCCAACTTCCGGTAGTAGTCCTGCTGTGCGAGTTTGCAAGACCTTCAATTAGCCGAGGGCCTACCGTCCTTGAATGGCACGAGGTGATGACCTTGTTCCACGAAATGGGACATGCCATGCACTGTAAGTAGCTCTCACCTGTATCGTTCGCTTTGACGTTGATTTGTCGTTAGCCATGATAGGACGGACCGAGTATCAAAATGTCTCTGGAACACGTTGCGCGACAGACTTCGTGGAGTTACCCTCTATCCTTATGGAGCACTTTTTAAGCTCGCCCGCTGTCCTCTCCCTCTTTGACCTCGACGACTCATTCTCAATACGTCAAGCGGGCAACCATCACGAGGACCCATGCCGCTCAATAGATACACACACTCAGATCCTTCTCGCTGCGCTTGACCAGATTTATCACTCCTCAGCAGCCCTTGAGGATGACTTCGATTCGACGACAACTCTTGCGGGACTGTACGAGGTGCGAGGGCTTATTCCGTATGTCCCGGGCACCTCCTGGCAGACCCAATTCGGGCACCTCTTCGGATATGGTGGAACTTACTATTCTTACTTGTTCGATCGTGCCATTGCCTCGCGAGTGTGGCAGAAGCTCTTCTCGCACAACCCGCTCACTCGCACAACGGGCGAGAAGTTCAAGCGGGACGTCCTGAGTCACGGAGGAGGTAAAGATCCATGGATGATGGTGAGCAAATTGCTCGGTGCCCCGGAACTAGGTAGCGGCAATGCAGAGGCGATGGCGGAAGTGGGAAGGTGGAAGATCGAGGATGAGGTCTCCGTGCCAGGTCGACACTGAGACTAGAACCAAATGCGCATGTATATAGCTGTCACCAAGAGCGATGTACACCCCCTGTACACTTTCGTCCAACGGGTCTCGTACTCGGACCACGGGACGCTGTAATCCCGCTGGCCTGCAGGATGTACTGGGGCGCACAGTCGGGCAGACTCTATTGTCCGAGCGCGCAACGGGATGTATGTAGCGGTACGGGTGTGAGACATAAACTACAGGACACAACTTGCGAGGTCGGAGGCGTATCGTATAACACCCTGTCCGGCCTGCATCAGGCTGCGACTCGGGACACCTTGTCCGTCCGAAGGCAAAGACGCTATATCATATCATTGCACGCCGAGCCCACATTTAGGAGCTATCGGACAGTGATTATGGGGTACAAACCTGCGGAACCTGGATAAATACAAAAGGGGCGTGTCCTATATAAACTATGACGTAATACGTCCGAATCGGGGCAGGTTTTGCGGTGGGAGAGGCATGGCCTTTGTGGTCTCGTGCCCAGACCCACCGTATCCGCACCCCACCACCGCGAAAAGGGGGTCTGGGGCAGGCTCCTATTACCAGCCTCACTATCGCGTTCTCGCTCCTACATCCTAGAGGCCAATTTCGTGGTTTTTTTTTCCGAAATGTAATCACGTGGTATATCCTAATACAGTAAGACATGATTAGCCGACTAAGAGGAGGAGAACACTATAGAGAGGCTGGCGCAACTGGTATGGCCGCCATCACCGAGGTGATTGGCACAAGAGGTTCTCAGCGCCAATGCAGTAAAGTATTGGTTTAACCCCGTACTAGGGTTTCATTTACTGAGTTTTGCAAACCGTCCGATGTGTTGGTATCACACTCACTCCAGCTTCCCGCCGCTCGGCACTGGTGGCGCGATGCTGGTACATTTCCCGGGACTATTCAGTGCCCCATCCTGTTGCTCTTTGATAATTTTATAGTATGTATTAACTTCCAATAAAGCTTCGAGGACATATCAGACAGTATTAAATGTGTACCAGTACTGAAACAGCCTGTTTGCAATGTTTGCAATGAAATCAGTAAATAAAACCCTAGTACGGGGTTAAACCAATACTTTACTGCATTGGCGCTGAGAACCTCTTGTGCCAATCACCTCGGTGATGGCGGCCATACCAGTTGCGCCAGCCTCTCTATAGTGTTCTCCTCCTCTTAGTCGGCTAATCATGTCTTACTGTATTAGGATATACCACGTGATTACATTTCGGAAAAAAAAACCACGAAATTGGCCTCTAGGATGTAGGAGCGAGAACGCGATAGTGAGGCTGGTAATAGGAGCCTGGGTCTGGGGCAGTTCAGTAGGCGCACCCCCCCTTCCATTTAGCGCCCACGTAGCACCCATGTAACGGTCACAGATCTTGATACCCCATCTGAAACATTTATCTTTCCGTTCTATTCCTTGTATTACTAGCGCCCATACTGGCGCCTGTCTCAGCGCTCACCCGCAGGTTGAACATTATGTAGCTTACATAATGGGGTCCGTGCGCACTTCGTGCCTGGTATCGTACCACTACGTTTCTTTCTTTACTAACACGACCACATAGACACAATGGTCCGTGCGCAGTCGGTACTTGTATAAGTAGTTGTACCATTAGTCGGTCGAACTCTAAGTTCGACCTGGTTATTCATTCAAGTCTCTGCTCCTCTTCGCTTGGGGTAGTGGTCATTCTCGACTTCCTTGCTCGATCTTCAGGACGACGCACTGTCCATAAGTCCTCGCTCGTCGTCTACGAGTCAGGCATCGATATAGGAGTATAGACTGTTGTATCAAAAGGTCGAACTTTCTAAGCTACGTTCCTAGTTTCACCTAGTCGAACAACTCATCCACCATCACGTCGAACAACGCAGTAAACCCGGTTCCCTTGGGACTACCAGCCCTCGCAGGATCTCCCCTTCTCCAGTACGACCAAGCAGACCGTTGCTTCGTCACCACCACAAGAAGGACTCCCATCTATCCTCGAGGCGGCTCCTGGGTTCATGCAGAAGGTTCCAACCCACAGATCATCGCCCATCAACAGCTTGTCAGTTATTACCAGAGACACCCTCCCGCTCACCCAGAAGACGTATTCGCCACCCTACGAATCAACGTTGAGCCAGCACAAATAACAGAGAACCTACAGTCACCTGTTAACGAACAATCATTCGAACTCCCGGACGTTCAGTACGTTCCCATCGAGGCTCCAGACACCGAACCACCACCTGTTTCATTCGCACCAACCAACGCACCAGTTGAACCTCCAATGACGACGTTTACTCAAGCAGACATCGATCAGCACATCGCGGCTGCTCTCGATACATACCGACTTCAACAATCAACCGCCAATCGACCCCTCCGCCTCGACATCCCCGCTCCGGAACCCTTCAGCGGAAAGGCAGAGGATCTTAGACGCTTCCTTCAATGCGTCCTTTCCTACTTCGTCGCCACCAACAACACCAGACTTAGCGATGAAGCAAAGATCGCCTTCACGGTAGCATTGATGAGGAAGGACCTAGGGAAGACGAGGGCGGACGCATACTACGAGAAGTCGGCAGGGGGAGTCCAGGTCTATCCTGATTGGGCAGCCTTCGCCACCGCCCTTGAGGAAGCGTTTCCTGAGCACGGAACGCGAATCAAGGTGCACCAAATCCTGATGAAGCTGCCCGAACGACAGAAGAACAAGAAGACGGCACTCTCCCTTGGAAACTACGTCACCCGCTTCGAGCAGCTAGCGTCGAAAGCCCAGCTCAAGGATGCCGAAGTCAATGGCGTCAACCGCACCGAGAACGACTACCACACTCTCCATGCCAACTTCGTCAAGGGACTTCCGAAGGAGCTCTATGTCTCTCTCGCAACCAGAGTCGCTAGAGACCGACCCAACACCATGAAAGCCTGGTACGACGAAGTCCGAAACGCCGACGCCGCCGAACAAGGGGCCCTCACCATCACAGACACCAGGGACTACGGCGAGCCAATGGATATCGACGCCGCTGCAGTCGCGGCAACCTTTGCCCCCACGTCGGGAGGAAGGAAGTGGGAACTAGGAGCAGTTCTCAACGAGGCCGACCGAAAGCTCCACAGGGACGGGAACCTGTGCTTCTACTGCCACATCAAGGGCCACAGTGCCAAGGATTGCCGCAAGAAAGCGGCCGCACGACAAGGGGGTGGGAGGCCGAACCAGGGAGGATCTGGGAAGGACGACTTCCGCGCCAGAATCAAGACACTCTCAGCTGACGAGAAGCGGGAGCTGTACGAAGAACTGACGATGGAGGATTTTTGAAGGGGCAGGGTGAGCTGACGCAACCACTGCCCGTATCCGTTTCACTGTCCCGTGTAATTCTAGTAGTCCAAAATGAACACGCTCTGCACATTTTGATTACTGTGGGACGAAAAGACGTCGACGCGTGCGCTTTCATCGATAGTGGCGCAACAGGAATCTTCATCAGCCCGAGATTCGTCCGAGAACATCGACTTCGGACAGAACCCCTTCCCCGACCCATCCCCGTCTTCAACGTGGATGGAACCCCGAACAAAGAAGCACTCATTACGCGAAGAGCTCTCTTATCCTACAAGATAAGCGGAGAACCCCGATTTGTCAAAGCCTACGTCGCCAGCATCGGCAAGGAAGACATCATCTTCGGCCACACTTGGCTCAAACTCAAAAACCCCAAGATAGACTGGAAGACCGGACGAGTGAAGCTGAACCACCGGTGGACAAAAGACGAGACCAGGGCCTGGAAGATGGACCTGTACCAGAGGCGAGTGGCTCGGCTAGAACTAAAGAAGGCCGTAACTACCCCGCTCCCAGAACCAACGGAGGACGAATTCATCGTCATCCCCACCTCAGAGCACGCAACCCTTCCTGAACGGAAGACTAGTGGCGCAGCAGGATACGATATCTCTGCTGCGCATCACCTCATCATCCCCACCCGACGACGAGGCCTGGTTGGCACTGACCTTATCATGACTATTCCCAAGGGACACTATGGAAGAATCGCACCTCGGTCCGGTCTAGCACTAAAAGAAATTGACGTCGCTGCAGGAGTAATCGACTCTGATTACCGAGGCAAAGTCTCAGTCCTGCTGGTCAATAACTCTGACCTCCCATTCACCGTCAAAGCCGGCGACCGAGTTGCCCAGCTCATCCTTGAAAGGATAAGCACTCCACCAGTAACGCTAACCGACTGCATCAACGAAACTGAACGCGGGGAGGATGGGTTTGGGTCAACGGGTATTGCGTCCATCGAGGAACAAGCGGAGGACATCGACGATGATGAGTTCATCATTTCCTACTTATCGGGAGCACCAATGATCACCAAGTACGAGAAACAGGAACCCCTGGCAGTGAGGGACGTTCCGCTCAAGGAGCGACTCCCTGAACCCTCATCTGGCTACAAACGACTTCACAACGGCATGATCTGGAAGGTCCACCACGACATTAGGCGCATCACCACTTCCACCGAACTTGCAGCCTCGAACGCCCAAGGCAAGACAGAAAGAACGCTACCACAGATGGTACCATCCTACCTACACGATCTCCTCCCCGTCTTCGACAAAGCCACGGCTGCGCGACTTCCAGACCACACCGAATATGACCACGAAATCAACCTCAAGGAGGGCTTCGCGGACATGAAGCAACAGGTCTATCCGCTCAACCCGCAGCAACGAAAGGAACTCGACAAGTTCCTCGAGGAGAACCTGAGTAAAGGGTACATTCGCCCTTCGAAATCCCCATTGGCGAGTCCATTCTTCTTTGTTGGTAAAAAGGACGGCTCACTACGCCCCTGTCAAGACTACCGGCTGCTCAATGAGAACACGGTCAAGGATCGATACCCACTCCCGCTTATATCGGACCTCCTCGACAAGTTGAAGCACGCCAAGGTGTTCACGAAGATGGACCTCCGTGCTGGATACAACAATGTCCGAATCAAAAAAGGAGACAAATGGAAGGCAGCATTCATCATACCCGGAACTGATGGCAAACCGCCGCAGCTGTACAAACCAACGGTGATGTTCTTTGGGCTGTGTAATTCTCCCGCTACGTTCCAGCGGATGATGAACACTATATTCGCAGACATGCTTCAAGAAGGCTGGCTTTGCATCTACATGGACGACATCCTGATCTTTTCCCAGGACAAGGCAGAACATGAGGAACAAACATGACGTGTTATCGAACAACTTCGACAACATGACCTCTATCTCAAACCGGAGAAATGTGCCTTCGACGTCACCGAAGTCGAATTCCTCGGCATGATCATCCGCCCAGGAGAAATCGCAATGGACCCCGTCAAACTAGCTGGCATTGCAGATTGGCCGGTGCCGTCCAACCTCAGGCAAGTACGCGCCTTCGTTGGATTTGGAAACTTTTACCGCCGGTTTATCAAAGGCTTCTCGGACAAAGCGCAACCGCTGGTTGCTCTCACCCGGAAGGACGTCACCTGGACCTGGGGATCTGACCAACAGAAAGCCTTTGAGACCCTCAAAAAGGCATTCCTAGAAGAACCGGTACTACGTATGCCGGATCCTGACCGACCCTTCGCCATCGAAACCAACGCCTCAAAGTTTGCCACCGGAGCGGTGCTACGCCAACGTGATGACAATGGCGATTGGCATCCTTGCGGATACCTCTCCCAGAGCTTCAATGCAGCTGAACGAAACTACGACATCTACGACAGGGAATTATATGCGGTCATCTGCGCACTAGATGAGTGGAGGCACTACCTCATTGGCAGCCCATACCCAGTAACGATTCTCAGCGACCACAAGAATCTCACATACTGGAAGCAGGCCAAAGACATGAACCGACGACAAGCACGCTGGGCGAGTAAACTGACCAAGTTTGACTTCCGCCTGGTACACGTTCCTGGTACCCAAATGGTGCAGAGCGACGCTCTCTCCCGCCGACCCGACCATGACGACGGCTCTAATGACAACACCGACGTCGTTATGCTCCCACCGGACGTATGGGTCGCTGCAATCGACATCAACACCCGCGACACCATTCTTTCTTTTCAGGATGACCCAATAATGAAGGAAGGCCTCACTGCGGCGCGCACCGGAGGAACATCACACACTGGAACAGACTGGTCCATCGATGATGACCTCCTCTTATACCAGGATCGGGTCTATGTACCCCCAGATGAGTCTCTTCACAAACGTCTCGTCTCCCACTATCACGACCTCCCCTCCGCAGGACACCCCGGTGTTCAGAAAACCCTCCTCGGCTTGCGCCGTGACTACTGGTGGCCGAGCATGGCCCAGTTTGTTGCTCGCTATGTTAATGGCTGTGGCATCTGCCAGCAAATGAAGGTTAACACCCATCCAGCCCGACCGCCCATCACCCCCATTCGACCCCGCACAAATGCCAAGCCCTTCAGCACATTCTCGTGCGATTACATCACCGACTTGCCACCGTCCAACGGCTTTGATTCCATTTTGGTCGTAGTGGACCACGACCTTACGAAGGGGGTAATTTTCATCCCATGCAACAAAACAATTGATGCTCTTGGAACGGCAGATGCAATGTACCGAGAGGTCTACAAGTGGTTTGGACTCCCAGACAAAATCATCAGTGACCGAGGACCGCAATTTGCGTCCAAAGTCTTCCAGGAACTTTGCAAAATGACTGGGGTCCAATCAGCCATGAGTACAGCATTCCATCCGCAAACCGACAGCGAGACAGAACGAGTGAACCAAGAGCTGGAGATCTACCTCCGCTGCTTCACTGCCAATGACCCGGATAAGTGGGCTGACCATCTTCACACCGCGCAATTTGCTCACAACTCCCGCGAGCACTCCACGACGAAGGCGTCCCCGTTCAAACTCATGATGGGATACGAACCTCGTGGAATACCCACCGCGCACCCCGAATCAAACACGCCCCAAGCAGCTTATCGCCTCAAGGACTTGCAAAACATCCGCGAAGAAGCACATGCGGCAATGGAGATGGCCCAGAACGTCCTGGCCAAGAGAGTAAAAAGGAAGGGGGGTTCCTTCCGTAAAGGTCAGCTGGTATGGCTAGACTCCCGGAACTTGAAGCTGCCGTACCCATCCAGGAAACTAGCCCCGAGGCGAGAAGGGCTGTTCAAAGTCCTAGACAAGATCGGAACAGTCACGTACAAGCTAGACCTCCCTAGCACCTGGCGAGTCCACCCCATTTTCCACGAATGGCTTCTATCTCCCTACTCAGAGACGGAGATCCATGGTCCGAACTACATGAGGCCACCCCCTGACCTTATCGAAGGCGAAGATAACTACGAAGTCGAAGCCATCATCGGACATCGAGAGAACAAGAGGATGCGGCGCCGCGAATATCGCGTCAGGTGGAAGGGTTACTCAACAGCCGATGACTCATGGGAGCCCGAAGCGAACCTGACTGGGACGGCTGACGAAGTGTTGGCAGAATATAAGAACAGGAAGGACTTGAGCTAAGTCGTCAGCAGCTCTACCCAGTCGCTACATTCCCACTCGCACCAACATGTCTTCCACCCTCCCGTTCCTCGACCAGTTCAACGCCCCCTCGACCGAAGGCGGGAAAAGGCTCTCAATCTACACCCCTAAGCACACCCACGTCGGTGACAGCACCTTGCTGACGCTTCTCCTCAGTAATCCCACCGACGTCTTCAACAAGCTCAAAGCCCACAACCCCGAGGCAACCAATGCCACCGACCGTGCTGCACTAGAAGCGTATCTCTCTGCCCGTCGCGACTACGACGAGGCTGTCAAGGCAGCCGATGAGGCCATCGACCACCACAAGCGGCTCCTACGCCAACAGGACGACCGCGTCCTCACCGAGCTCATCCGGCTCGACAATCTGAAAGTTGCCCATCGCTTTCAACCGCTCTTACCGCGCAGCATCTGGGCGCGACACAACAAATTCATCCCGCGCGCCATCCCCAACACGTACTTACCCCTACCCGCACCCCTACCGACGTCTGCCTTCAGGCGCCCCCCGATTCCATCCCCTTTCCTCCAAGCAATGCCGTGGAGCACTACCATCCCGGCTGACTGGCAACCCAACCCTGGTTGGACCCCGAAGGGAAGCTGCAGGCGATGCAGATCGTCTCGACACTGGGTACGGGACTGTCCGGACGTACAATGCGCAGGATGCGGAAAAGAAGCCCCTGGACACCTGGAGCAAGAGTGCGGAACCAGGCCGATGAAGCGACACGTATCCGCACCACCTGAAGAACCTGCGCGACGCGTGGGGGTGGTCGTCGACAACGTGTTCCTCGAAGGAATCATCAATGAGGCGAAGGAGAGGAAGGAGAGAGAAAGGCAGACGAAAGCGATACCCATCCCTCCACCACGTAGCGCTAACCCCGAACCCCCGGCCAGTCCCGTTGCGGGACCCTCGCGCCCCCGCCCCGACACACCCGTCGTCTTTCGCAAAGTCGATCCCAACTGGACACCCGACTCTACTCAATGGACGTGGGACAGCTCCTGGCCGCATCAGAAGCACCTCTCTGGCGAAGAATGGATGAACGTGGGGAGAAACGCGCGCAAGGAATGGTTTGACGAAGAAGAGGACGACAGCGTAGATTGGGAGTTGTATGGAGATGGTGAGCAGTAAGTAGTCGAATGGGACTTCGACTCTGGTAGGGGGGTAATGAAACATTTGTCTTTCCATTCTATTCCTTGTATTACTAGCGCCCATACTGGCGCCTGTCTCAGCGCTCACCCGCAGGTTGAACATTATGTAGCTTACATAATGGGGTCCGTGCGCACTTCGTGCCTGGTATCGTACCACTATGTTTCTTTCTTTACTAACACGACCACATAGACACAATGGTCCGTGCGCAGTCGGTACTTGTATAAGTAGTTGTACCATTAGTCAGTCGAACTCTAAGTTCGACCTGGTTATTCATTCAAGTCTCTGCTCCTCTTTGCTTGGGGTAGTGGTCATTCTCGACTTCCTTGCTCGATCTTCAGGACGACGTACTGTCCATAAGTCCTCACTCGCCGTCTATGAGTCAGGCATCGATATAGGAGTGTAGACCATTGTATCACTGAGGGTGAGTACTTCCATACCCTTATGATATTTGCCCTGTAGCTCATTGATATGTTAGAATATGTCCATACACTACAGGTATGCATTTAGTCTTGCACGCACCCGCTCACACGCCGTACTGAGGAATACATCCGTACGCTACAGGCATAGGACAATGTTCATGCGCTCGCTCTTACATGAGCAATGCATTTCACCTCTGCAAATGTGGCCTTGGGGTACTCGCAATAGTAATACTAGCACCAATCCCAATGGACTTAACTAATTCTTGAGGTTAGAAGTATTTCTGGTCTTTGCGGGCATTCCGAGAACAGTAATGATTTGCGGCTCTTTTGGGTGCCTAAGCATAAGGACATTTATTTATGGCTCAACTAATTCTTTGACTACAAATCCTGTATCATAAACATGTGCAACGATAAGAATAGAGTCAATTGGTGATTTTTCGGCATGTTTCCGGATTATTTGGGGGTTCCGCCAAATATTTGGCCCTCAAAACACAAATTTCACTTTTTTGGGAAATCCACTTGTGCAAAATAATTCTTCTCAGTCTATACATGATCTAACTAGGGTTTACAATTGTTTGCGGAAGACTCACAAGGCCCAGAAAATTCGGCCGAAAAATTGGATGACTTTGGTTGTCCACAACTGTAGTTGCCTTTGAATAGGCTTGGGGAATCAACGGAATGATGGGGTATCAAGATCTGTGACCGTTACATGGGCGCTACATGGGCGCTAAACGGAAGGGGGGGTGCACCTACACAGCCAGACGTTGAAATAGACTGAGGTTGGCACATTTCCTTCAGATCAGAACCTAAATAATTTTTTGTGCGAGACTCCACCTCGATCTCAACTCAGTCTATACTACCATCAATGAATCTCGCTCCACCTGACACTCCACCCCTGTTGAACATGCCCTTCCATCTGCCCCGGGCTGAGATTTTCAAGGTCATGTGATGCATGCCAATTTGAGCTACACTCCGCCCATGTCCAATCTCAGTCCATATTGATATCAATGAGCCTCACTCCGCCTCGGAGTCCACCCCGGCCGAACCCACCTTGCCATCCACCCTGGGCTAAGTCTAGCACGGTCATGTGATCCGCGTTTAAGTCTGTCACAATGCTCCCGCGTGCTGCTTTCCGTTGCAGCGATTCAGACGCCCCTATGGACCAAAGTGACGGTGGGTGCCGTATCAGCCTCACATACCACCTGGCGCACTAATTTAACTCAGAATGGGAACCCATGGGCTCTGACGCTCATGGGCGTGAGTTATGGTGCTGCAAGATCTGCCGAGATGGCAGACCATGCCTGAAATGGCTTCTTCAGTGCCATGAGGAAACCTTGATTCATCAAGCCAATCTCGCGCGCATCCAGCGAACATCCACGACACATGTTGCTCAGCGCCCAGATCCCCCTCCACTCACTCCTGAGCAAGAACCCGCTCTTGCGCTCATTGATACTGGCTTGCGCACGCCCCTACGCTCATTCATGATGCCTGCCTCTCGCGATGATGAGCATTACTTCGAAACACCCTCCCACCATCATGCACCATCCCCCTCGCCCGCCTTTGACTGGGGATTATCGGCCAACCTGGGCACCACGGACCTGCCACCATCTACGACTGAACAGCACCTGTCTGAACTCTCTAGCGCCCTATTGGATTGTCTTGATATGCTCAGCCTCGACTCTGACGAAGACCTCTGTGAGCACTCCGAGGACAATGAGTCTCTCCTCCACGATGATGCTTGCTTTGACATCCCCCATGGTACGTCCATTTTTCCTGCTCGAAACACTCATTCTCACACCCTTCATGTGAACAAGACAGTAGCACTTCTGCAGATGTGCCAGGTCTCAAGCGCGCGTGCCCTCGAGACCCTGCAGCAACAGCACAGCATTGGTTTCCTTGGTCTGACCACGTGGTATGCTCTGTCCATCTGCCCTTTTCTCGTGCCTCTGACCATCACGTAGACATGCACCTTGGACATTCTGATATACCTGCCGCATTCAGTATTTTTCCAGCGGCAACTAGACCTGTTCCTGTGGTTGCTGAAGGTGAACAGTGTTGATGATGTCCCCTCGGTGCGGTTGAATGCACTTGATCGAAAGGACTTAGTGACCAAGAGTGGAGGGGCACAAATAAGAACAAACAAACATGATCAACAGAGTGGTGACAGGTGCTCTGTTGTCATTTTTCTCTCCTCCATGATCATTTTGTGTTTGTGACACCTGTTGCCTGGCGGTTTGTGCCAGTATCTCGCCCTTCTGTTAGCGAAACTTGTTGGCGCTGTGGTATCATGCTGCTTTCGAGGCGATTGTGCTCATTTGCGACTTGTGTCACCTGGCGGTCCTGTGCCAGTACCTCGTGCTTATGTGAGAGCCTGTCTGCATATTTCTTAACAGCTATACTAACTGATCTTGTCACACAGGTACTGTTTGAATGTGCAGCAGCCCATTTGGAGGGCAGCGCGGTGGTGCTGAGTGTCATGAGATAAATTGTGTGAGCACTGGTGAGTTCTACATGATTATTGCATATAGAATCTTGTCGCTAATGTGCTAGTACTACTACAGGAGCAGCGAATGCATGCACAGGTTGCGAGTGACAGGGATTTAACCACGGCTGTCAGTGCAGGGTGCGGGCGGTGGTGGTGATGGTTGGCGAGTGGGGTGGGAGGCTGTATGCATTTAGTGCATACTTGTTGTACGTATTAATGAAGGGCATCCTGGTATATGCTGCATGTATTGATACAACGGCCTATACTCCTATATTGAGGCCTGACTCGTAAACAATGAGCGAGGACTTATGGACAGTACGTCGTCCTGAAGATCGAGCAAGGAAGTCGAGAATGACCACTACCCCAAGCGAGGAGGAGCAGAGACTTGAATGAATAACCAGGTTGAACTTAGGGTTCGACCGACTAATGGTACAACTATTTATACAAGTACCGGCTACGCACGGACCACTGTATCTGTGTGGTTGTGTTAGTAAAGAAAGAAATGTAGTGGTACGATACCCGGTACGAAGTGCGCACGGACCCCATTATGTAAGCTACATAATGTTCAACCTGCGGGTGAGCGCTAAGACAGGCGCCAGTATGGGCGCTAGTAGTACAAGAAATAGAATGGAAAGATAAATGTTTCATGTATGGCTGGAGGCCTTGTAGGGCAAATTCATGAATTGTTTTAATTATGCATGATGAACGATAATTAGGACCATATAAAGTAATTAATTATATTATATGGAGAGCCAGCACCTGACTGTTGTGCGGGGGCGGAGATGTGCGCTGATGGGCTCAAGTCCGCCCGTACCTTTTCCGCCCAGACTCATCGATTATTAACCTGGGGTGGAGTGACGGAAAGTCCGCCCGTGTTGAGTACCGTGACCTCCCTGTGTACTGAACTGCCCCAGACCCCCTTTTCGCGGTGGTGGGGTGCGGATACGGTGGGTCTGGGCACGAGACCAGGCCTTTGTGGCATTAACGGACGCTTACTGACGCCTGCCGGTTAATACGCCGGTGGATTTCCCTTGGGGATCCAATGAGAAGATAGTAAATGGCATGCAGCGGGGAACACTCAAAGTGGTCAAGGATACATTGATTTTGCTACGCACTAGGGCTATGCTAACATCTACTACTATTACATGAAATAGGGACAAGTCAATGATACGTCTTGCAGCCAGCGGTCGTGTCCAGTTCTTCATGCTCAATGGTGAGTAAGACCGTCGGTGCAGATAGGATGCAGGCAAGGGTTCTCAACACCGCTAACTTCAGTGATTGGCCGCAAACAAATGTATAAGTCGACGCCGTTGTTTCGCGGGAAGCACCATTACAAACGCAGCCATTCAGGGGTTTTAATGACGAACAACATAGCAGCGATAAATAACAATAACGATATACACAACAAGAGCGACATGCAGCAGCAGAGCAATATAGAAAGCAGTAGTAGATCGACAACCTCGTACAAGAGAATCCACGAGAAGAACGACAATGAAAATTGAGCACGATGGGGAGGGTGAGGGGAAAACGTCGGGAAATACAATTGCACTCAGCTGAATGAAGTGAAAACGGCTTCAGGACAAAGTCCATGCGAAACGCTATGCAAAACTCACCGGCCCAAGCTCATACAAAGGGAAGCCCAGTCAACAAGTCGTGAGGCAAATCGAAATTAGGTGTTCCAAGCTCGTCATAGACACTGCTTATTTCGGATATCCAGCCTGTCACGATCGACGTCGTGCGTGAGACAGATTTCTCCAGCGGTGCGAGGATTGGTGATGTCGGTGGCGTCGAAAGAGACAGCGGCAGGGAAGGAGGCGTGATAGGTCCCTCGAAGTCGGATGACGAGCTTGAATTGGAAGAAACCGATCGGATGGAGCTGTTTGACGACATCCTTGACAGTGAATGTGAGTACGAGGATGCTGTATATGCAGAGGAGCCATGTGCGGTTTCCACCGCTGTACCCCCCGACGGGATGCGCGTGAGGATAGCGGCTGTTTTCTTCCGCGCAGATGACAGTCGGCGAGGATAAGGTGTGAAGTGGACGGAAGAGGAATGTGGTGAGGTGACAAGGGGGGTGGGGACGACATTTGGAGGAATTTCGGACCGGAAGTCAGCTGCAGCGGGTATGGCTGGATGTGATGAGGCAGGACAACGTATGCAGCCATTGTAAGATGGCGACCGAAATGACTCGGTTCGAGAGTTTAGTGCTGTCGATGCAACACCATCGGAGACGGC
The DNA here is from genome assembly GCF_002117355.1 of Postia placenta MAD-698-R-SB12. Classification (NCBI taxonomy): domain Eukaryota; kingdom Fungi; phylum Basidiomycota; class Agaricomycetes; order Polyporales; family Adustoporiaceae; genus Rhodonia; species Rhodonia placenta. Next base: position 1,384,348 of record NW_020169832.1, on the reverse strand, counting down.
GAAAAGAACAGCAGGCTCTACTTGTGCAGGCTTCGGGATCTTGCGCTTTTTTCTCCCCTCACGGTATTTGTTCCTGTGTGACAAGGACATCGTGGCCGAAAAGGGAGCACATACATCAAAAGCGAGTGAAGATGCCCGACAAGCTGCTGACAGCATCGGACGGACGAGCGCGGGCAAGGGCGCACGCGGTGGTATACTAGTGAAACAGGAGGCTGAGCTGAGAGCCCACGGCGAGGGATAGCTATGTTCCTTCGGCGATTCAGAATGGCCTACGGTTTCTAGTTCGCCATCCAAGCACACCTGGGATAACATGACTGTCAGTTCAGTAACATCAACGTCACTGCGCCGGGGTGTCTGCGAGCGGAAGGTACGTCGCCAGGAAGTGGTGAAGACGCGGTCCTCTTTGCGGAGTGGGAACGGATTGTAAGAGCAGGATGGCGGATACGAAGATGGGAATGCATGAGAAGGGCGCTCGAGGTTGAAGGAAGGTCCCGGAGTGAGCATGGTCTGATGCACAGCCGGAACACAGGGGTTATGTGAGAGATGAGAACTCTGGTTCATGAACAGAATTGAAAGTACATACGTTGTCTTCCTTACGCTCACCATAAGAGTCCGCTTGCGACGGCAGGACTTCAGACAACATTGTCGATAGCAGTTGGTCAAAACTGGCCGGAAATAAACTAGAGGCACCAGTTGATTGTGACTTAGGACAATCCATCTTACTGCGGCGGCGTCGATTTTGGAACTACAGTAGAGATGAACGCCTGCCGCTGTCATGTGAAGGCCAGGCAACATACCCAAACATTGATTTGCCTGTATTCCATGTTGGTCTTTGAAGCCAGGGCAGACTTCTCTTCGCGAGACGGTCTTGAATTGGTTTCGAAAAATTGCTCTAGCATCGGTACGGCATTCTGTCGCGATCATGATGAAACCATAATCCAGACAAGCCATCGCGGGCGTACCTGATTGAAAGCACAACGGCTGGCTTTGCGCGCACCCCATGCTGAACAGTTTTGCAGTTCTCGCAGTTCAAATATGCGTCGCTCAAATCTGGCCACAATGTTGTCAGACCAATTCTTCAGCATTGTCGTGAATTGCGACATGTAAACGTTTTGAAGCAAGGCCTGAGACTTCGTTGGATCGTAGAAGCATTCACCTTGCCCAATGCGTAGATACGCTTGGGTGGTACGTCGATACTGAGCGTGACAATCGTCGCGCAGACGTGTGCTGATATCGATGTAGAGAGCGGACGCTTGTTCGGCAATACGTCGAGAAAGCCCCAAGGCCAGTAAACGGTCTGTTATTGGTCGAGGTGCGGGGAAGGCACAAGACTCCACCGGAGGGCCTGAGACTGGAAGCGACCGCGGCCGACGGTCAGGAATTTTCGGTTTGGTTGCAGCAATTCTTTGCAGGATGTCGATGTCATGCCGGTGCAGCATCCTTGAGAGATGAAGGGAAACGTAGGGAAGGTTGGGATAAGCAGCCTTTAGATCGGCCAGTTGCATATTTATTATGTTGGGCGCTGTCAATGACCTCGTGACTCGTGAGACTCGACGAGCTTGGGCCCATTGTCACTCGGCAATGTCCGGGCATCCTTGACCATTGTGCTCGATAGGACAAATACCGCGACTATCGGTAGGAGGTTCGCTATTCATACCCTGCTAGTTACTAGCTGCCTCTATGGCATCTATTCACGAACGACTGCTCACAACCGAGGAGGCTTTACTTTTGGCGGCGATCGATGGCACAAGTGCTCTCGATGCTTTCAGTGAAACATTGCAAGTCCTGTTCGAAGATATTGAACAGGCCGATGGTCTTTCCAAAGAGACAACCGAGCTGGCGTACGCAGTTGCATCACGTGTCGCAATCTATGCTGAGACATTCCATGATTTGTATCTCGACAACGAGTCAATATCATCGGGCATGATGAACGAGGTGGAAGACATACTGGCGCATCTCAGCGTCGCAGACGAGCTTTCTATGTCTAGTATACCTTCGCTCGCCTGTATTCAAACAGACCAATCCTCAAACAAAACAGGTACGTCGTCAGACTCGTCCCGTAATGCAAGGCACCGTGATGCTCAACTTCGGTTTTTGTAGAAAAATTGGCTGTTGCACCACTTGTGCTTTTAACCGAGTTGCAAGAATCTGGCCCCAAATCTGATCGGCGCGTAGAACCTACATGTCGGCGTAGCATATCCCCCGTGCCTTCTCTTGTGTCGTGTTCGTCGTCCGAAGAAAGCGAGGACGATGAACTGCCTTCCAATCACGCACCAGGTCAATGGCACGCGCATGCCTCCTTGGTCGGACCGGTGAGGTCTGATCCTTTAACGACCGATTGTCAGAGAGCACGCAAACGCTTGCGGTACGTTATGGCGGCTTTCACTCATCATATATATACTGATACTTAAGCACAGAGTTGATGATGAAAATTTCATTGAGCTGCTTCCTAGATCGCCGTCTCCGATACTGCGGCATAAGCAACCCTCTCTCCGTCAGGATACTACTCCTCGCGTCGATCCCGTGCCTGAAGCCTGCTCGGATAGAGGGGCGGAAACCGGCGTTTTGGCTGCGAGACCAATCAATCCAGGGACCTTACATCCGCAACGCAAGCGGCGTCTTTCAGACGCAGATGCGGGCGCTTCACCTAAACGTCCTCGGGGTTCTACACCTCGCTGCATGCATACCGTCTCGGACCCATTTCCGAAATCTGCCTCGCTCGAAGAGCAAACATACATAATTGATGACTGGTTCAATGCTTGCAATTTCGACGTCCCGACTGAGGTATCACTGGCGCCACCTGATGCAGCTCTTCCACTTGAGATTGATGTCTTTGATGGCTGGGCTGGATTGGGACTAGGGACCGCATCTATGGATAGTGGTATGTCTCCGGTCATCATTCGTAGCCTCCTATTGATAACCAACCTCTGTAGAACGGGGTGTATCTATACCGTTATCCATGGCGGCAAACAGCCTCACCGGTTGCATATCTGGTGCTTCCATCCCCTCAAATGATCAACCCGAAGCTGGCGGCCCTGCTACTTCAACCGCTACCGTTTATTCTCGACCGCCGTCCGTTGAAGGTGCAAAATACTCACAGTCGTCTGTCGATGCCGCGCTAAACACAATTCCCGTATCGGATGTCTCTGTGCTAGCTGGTCTGGATACACTAGTGAAGCCCCTCGACCAAAGATTGGATGCACACGTCCAGGGGTGCCTACCATACGCAACGTCACCCGCATTTTCCCTTGTTCAAACTGCGCCATGTGCATCCCAGAATGTCGTGGCCTACTACGACGAGTTGTACCCTGCATGTGCCGCCGCGGATCCTTCTCTTCTCGTCGCAGATGAAACTGGCTCCACCAGCCCACCGCCGCCATTCACGGATATCATTGCGTTCCATACGCCAGGTGCTCAGCCACCGCGCTATACACTAATCGATCAGTTCCCAGAGTCGAGGCCTATCACTCCTCCGCCCCCATATATCCATTCGTCTCAACCGATCGCCCGCTCAAAACATCAGGAGGTGCCAGCACAGGAGAAAACGCGACACGCTGTCGTGCGATCGATATATCGGTGGAATCGTCCTTTCCAATGTCAGGGCGTTACTAGCGTCGTACCATCGCGATCCCAATGGTAACGGTGCGTCCCCATGGTCTGCACCTGATTTTGTGTTACACGGAGTTTGGACTGTGTCATGAATCTCGGTATCGTCACTTAGCTCCTCCTATCATTATCTGGCTTATATATGTACTCGTACCATGTTGATCGTCCTACTATTTTGCTGTCGATGCTCTGTCGCAATTTTGTTGTCTACCCATCTGCTTTGCGTAATTGTTTACCTCGTCTGTCACGTTTTCTTAGCTCTCGTACTGCTTTCGTCGCCTTATACCCCAGCATGTATTGCTAGATACCAAGCAACCTATTTTGACGCTATCTGTTTCGTAGCTTGTATCTTACACGTCAACTACTGCCAACTGGCTGTACTAAGAATCTGGACAGTCAGTCTCAATTGCTCTTGCTACAATCGCGCGCCATAATAGTCATTGAGTAGCTTCCACTCATCACGCCTCTAAACCGACTAGAGACAGCTATTTAGCACGGCAAGTAAGGTGCAAGGGAATATCATGAATTCAACAGGGTAAACACATGGGTAACTCAATATCTTTCACGCAATCACGTTGGTACACGGCTCGTGCTTTTCGTCAACTGTCTTTATTACAAAAACTTGGATGCCTGACAAAAGGCAGTGTCAGAGGTAGGGCATGCCGTGACGAGAGTATGGCGCTCACCAAACCCATGAGGCTACTCAAGCCACCGCTGTTACTGCCCCCCGTAGTTCCGCCACTAAATTTCGACTGCACGAGCATTTTCATAACCATCATTGCAGCGCTGTTGACCGCTTCCTGCTTTCCGCCAGACGCCGCACCGCCAGACGAGTCAAACAGCTTAGATGCCTCAGACATCGCAATGCTGATGAGGTCGGACGAGGAGCCCGAGCCGCCACCACCACCGCCCGAGGTGAACATCTTCATTGCCTGTATATTATGGGAAGTGTCAAACGCCGAACGCTGTGCACGGCATGGACACGAGAAAGTCTGACCTGCAGCGCCGCAGCGCCGCCCATGGAGCTGGCACTGAGGTTGCTCGCGTTGCCCTCTTGGTACGCCGCCTTGTGAGCGTCCTGGACGTGCTGCTCGTCGATCGGCTGGCTGTGCTCGCTCTATAACGCCGCAAAAGATTATCAGAACGTGCTAGCCATACGTTTCGAACGACTGACCGGGTGCTGTTGGACGTGCTGCAAAGCAGACGAGAAGAGGGACGGGTCACCACCACTCTGCTGGCTGGCGGTGTTCGCCACCTGCTCGTGGTTGACTGTCAAACAACAAGATCAGCGACTTTCTATTCCTCGCCCTTGGGTGCAGGACGTACGCTGCGGGTGTCCCTGGCCTTGCGGCTGACCCCCCGCGCCCACATGAGAAGGAGAGTTGTACTGCTGCCCGCCAGTCTGCGAGTACTGGTTGCCACCGCTTGGGTATGCAGGTGCGCCGCCCGGATGTTGGCTCGGGCCCCCATACTGGTTGCCGCCTCCAGGGTGCGGAACACCACCGCCGGAGTGCGGGGGACTGGCTTGCGGACGATCGCCAGCATAGTAATCCCCCGCCGCGCCCCGGTGGGGAGGGGCGCCGTACTGGTCGCCGGAGCTCGCGTACGGCGGCTCTCCCTCGGGGCGGCGTTGAGGTGCGCCATATTGGTCACCGCTAGCGTACGCGGAGTCACCCTCAGGGCGGCGGTGAGGCGCGCCGTACTGCTCTGCACCGCCATATTGTGGAGCCCCCTCAGGGCGGCTATGTGGAGCACCGTACTGGTCGCCAGCGCTAGTGTTCGACGGAACAGCCTCAGGCCGGCGTTGAGGGGCACCGTACTGGTCGCCACCGCCATATCGCGGCTCCCCCTCAGGGATGCGATGAGGGGCGCCGTACTCTCCACCCTCATTTTGGGGCCTGCGGCCTTCGCCGGAATACTGCGGCGCATCATATTGCGCGCGACCGCCCTCGTACGGCGGCCTGCGGCCTTCACCCTCATACTGAGGGGCGTCGTACTCAGCACGACCGCCTTCGTATGGCGGTCGCCCACCACTGTGAGGCGGCTCTCCGTACTCTGCGCGAGCGCCCTCGTGGGGTGGGCGGGCACCGCCATACGAAGGGGCGTCGTACTCCTGGCGACCGCCCTCATAAGGCGGACGTCCCCCGGCTTGGGGATACGGCGGCGCACCACCACCTCGACCCTCATATTCCTGCCCCTCAGCATGGTGATGGTGGTGGTGGGGCGGAGGAGCGCCATATTCGCCGCCGCCGCCCTCGTACGGGGGCCGGCCCTCTGCAGAGTACTCCGAGCCGCCGTATTCTTGACGGCGGCCCTCATAGTATTCTCCAGCTTCTCCCCGGCGACGAGGAGTGCCGGACTCTTCGTTGGCTTGAAGAGGGGATGTGAGCGGGGAGATCGATGGTGATCGGAATAGAAGAGGTTAATACGGCGTTAGACTTACACATGGTGTTAATGAAGTCCTGGATGCAATGGATCAGCTGCCATGATAATGCAGGCGAGGAGCGGGGAGATACATACCATGTTGTGGGCGTGCTGTTTGCTGTGTGGATGGTAGTTGGAAGGAGAAAGGATTTGATCTGGTAGCCGACGATACAGGTGATGGGAGAGTGTTTGGCACTGCCGCGCGTGGCTGCGGGGTTGCCCTGATATGGGCGTCTATCATGCTCCGAGATCTAAGGAAGCAGCCGTCCCAGAACGGCAAGTGCCGTTACTCATATTCAATGACTTGCATGGCTACCACATTGCAGAGGGCGGGTGCCGCGCTCTGCCGGGCGTCGGGCCCGGACTCGGCATGGACCCACTCTGCATTCAACGGGCCTGAGCCACTCTGACTTCCGTTTTCTGACACACATGTCCCTCTTATAAAAAGCCCCGCCGCACAGTATGGTGTGTGTGTTCCCCTCCTTTCCTCTCACATACACATGGCGTCCGCTACACCTGCTGATGCAGCTACTCTTCAACCGTTAGCCTCGTCAGTGTCAGAGCCTGCGTCCGAAGTCCTGGAAAAGTCGGTGAGAGTGCAGGATGAGGAGATTATCGACGCTCAACAGACTGTCATCGACACACGCTCCCTTCCATCCGAGAAGCAACCCGACGTAATAATAGTTGACTGGGATGGCCCTGATGATCCAGAGAACCCCCGCAAGTGCGTCAAACTGCTGCAATATTATGTAGAATGTGTGAGACTGAGACCTCATATGGTAGTTGGATATCGAAGAAGAAGTGGGCTGCAGCCATGACCGTTTCTGCTTTCGCCTTCATATCTCCAGTGTCTTCCTCCATGGTCGCTCCCGCTGCAGCACAAATAGCGGAAGAATTCAACATCACAAACAGTACGGAGATTGCGCTCACGATCTCGGTTTTCGTACTCGGATACGGTAAATCCCCCCTCACGTAACATGAAATACTAGGTGTATTGATTCGACGTATCTCCTCACAGCTTTCGGACCCCTGTTCCTTGGTCCACTCAGTGAGATCTACGGTCGCGCACCAATTTTACGAGGGGCCAACTTATGGTACACTTGTAAGTTTTTCCGTTGACACCCTCGATGGCGACTAATTTCTTTTACGTACAGTGTGGAATCTGGTGTGCGGCTTCGCAACGAATCGGGGCGAGTTGATTGCTTTCCGATTTTTGTCTGGGCTGGGTGGCAGCGCGGCTCTGGCCGTAAGTCCCGCCGTCCTCGCTGTCTTACCAAAACTGGCTGATCCGTATAAATTTAGACCGGCGGCGCTGTCCTCAGTGACATGTGGACGCCAGAGCAACGTGGTGAAGCCATCGCCATATACTCCCTCGCGCCCCTCTTGGGGCCGGCTATTGGTCCTGTAGCTGGTGGCTGGATTTCCCAGCTGTCGACTTGGCGATGGGTGTTCCGATCGACGAGCATTGCTGCATTCGTCATCCAGCTTTTCGGCATCGTGTATCTTCAAGAGAGTATGTCGTTAATCGCCGAGTCTCCTGCAGTCCATGCTGATTGTAGCCTCGTGTACAGCACTTGCCCCCGCTCTCTTGCAGAAGAAGGCAAAGGCAGTTCGGAAGCAATTGGACGAGGAAGGAGGCAGGTCATGTGAAGTGCGCATAGCGAATCAAACGAATAAATCGTAAGACAGGCGGCTCCAGATTCAGTGACTCATGTTGACAAGTCGGATCACAGGTGGGGTGAGATTATGCAGAAAGCCCTTGTCCGCCCATTCGTGCTTTTCGCCCAGGAGCCCATCATACAGCTGTTTGGACTCTACCTCGCTTTCGTTTATGGTACAATATACTGTAGGTCCATTATACGCAGTTGCCTTGCAATGCTCTGACGGGTCCTTATCACAGTGGTCTTCACCACACTCCCGGATATCTTCGCATACGTTTATCACGAGAAGGTCGGTATCGCTAGCTTGCACTATATTTCTTTGGGAATAGGTAGGTGTACACTGTCCTTGTATCTGGAACAACTGCTGACTTTGTGTGTGTAGGGTTGTATTCCGCGTCACAGATAAATGCACGTCTGCTTGACCGCGTCTATATCTATTTTAAGAATCGCAATGGTGGCATTGGAGAGCCGGAGTTCCGCCTGCGTGAGTTGTCATGGATGCTTTAGTCTGGTCGGCTCTTCTCTGACACATAGACCCAGCCACTGTCTTTCCAGGAACCCTTTTAGTACCCATCGGGTTGCTCATCTCAGGGTGGGCAGCGCAGGAGCACGTACACTGGATCGTTGTCGACATTGTATGTGATTTTGCACCTATTTCCGCGTCAGGCACCGATCTTGTGACCTTTGCAGGGCCTTGCGATCATCGGCGCCGGCATGATCTTGACATTCCAAGGCATGCAGACATACGTTATAGACGCATTTACAGTCTATGCGGCGTCAGGTCAGTCGCCTTTTACATGCCTGCGGGTGTGCTCTTATTGATATCCCGGCGCACACAGCTCTGGCGGCAGTGTCGTGCTTCCGCTCACTTGCCGGCTTCGGCTTTCCTCTTTTTGCTCCCGTCATGTACAACGCATTAGGGTACGGCAAAGGCAACACCATCCTTGCCGCCGTCTTCTTCGCCATCGGGCCTCCCTCGTGCGTTTATATCTTGCCTGCTAGTCGGAGGCTGCAGTTCGCTGACTGGACGACGTTAAAGCGTATTCTTATTCTGGAAATACGGCGCAAGGATTCGAGCGATGAGTCAGCGGGCAAAGAAAATGCAAATGCAGCTGCCTACCCAAGTACCTGGTGAAAAGCGCTAGGTTACTCTGCGCTGCATTACAAGCGACACCTCACTCGCTGGAATCACACCTCGCCTCATCGCCTTTTGGACACCTCATCATTTCTCGCTCAATACTATTACTTATAATATCGGAGTCTCGACATGATGTTCGCCATTTAACATGCCGCTTGGATGATATTACGAACACGATTACGATACCTCGCATACAAACTATCTTCTACCACACAGTTAATAAACTACATTGACCAGCTTGCGGGATGCACGCACATATATGACATAGTGCATTGGAGTGCAATTCTGAGTTGCGTTACACGATATAAAGAGGTTCTGGAATGAGCTCTCCATCACACAGTCGCGTCAAGCGCCGATATTGATGATGATGATGAATTCAAAGTTTATATGCCGCAACAAGTGAACGCTCTGGTGCTAAGCGCCGATATTGTGCAGCATTTGCAGCCGCGATCGGGTGACCGATCGCGTTTCGGCGTTTCGACTCTCAGTCTATCCCGCAACCAGCATTTAGAGCTACGTACTCATATTGCGCTCCAGCCGGTGCCATTTGCTTCACGATGCCCGCGTCGGATGGGTCGGAAAGTCTGGATACGCTTCCCGCGGAGCTTCTGCTCGACATCATCGAGTATTTCGGCGAGCAAGAGCACCTCCCGAAACGCGATCGCGTGGCCTTTGTGCTCTCGCTTGTCAACAGACGTCTACGTGCACTTACACTTCCCATCCTTGCACGCGAGATCTCCGTCCGCAGGAGCGAGGAGCTTGCTGATATCGCTCACTATTTTCTAGGACGCGGGAAGGAACGTGCGGCCTGTGTTCGGTCAGTGCATTTAATATCCTGGTCTCTTACGGCTACAGACGACTGAGCGAATCACTACATCAGGCGTATAAGAATAGGTAGTATCGACGGCGAGTGGCTGTATGAATTTCCCGTCGAGAGCTTCAAACCCATTGGCACTCGACTGCCATTCCCCCTACTTCGATCCTTCTCGTGTAGGGAGAATGTGTTCCGTCTGCAGGACATGGCCCTTCTCGAGGGACTCACGCATCTGAAGGAGCTTGCACTCGCGTGGTTTATCGAAGAGCGGCTCCCGGACCTCGCGCCCTTCCCAGAACTCGAGACTCTCCGCCTCTACATCCGCTGTCCGGCCGCGCACAACCTCAGCGTGATCTACTACTCCCCGGAATGCACCGTCTACAGGAACCTCACGACCCTGCACATACGCGACAACGACTTCGCCGACTGGCTAAGGTGCCGTCTGGACAGATTCGTGTTCCCCGCGCTGCGCGTACTCCATCTGCAGAACACCGCCACCCCAGTCTCCTGGATCTACGCGTTCATCCACAGGCACCCGACGCTACGATATGTGAACTTCTCCCTCCATCCAGACGTACACGAGCTCTTGTCGCTGGACGCGCTCATAAAGCTCATTGATGGAACAGGAACCTGGGGCCAGCTCGTGCAAGGTGAGGACGCGGGCGAGCGGGACCACGGCTTGCCAGACGAGTTGAATGTTAAGGGCCATGTAGACAAGGTGTTCCTCGACTGGAGGTCTGAGGCCCGCCGAGGCTATCCACTCATCATCTTCACAGCATTCGCCTTCTCGCGCGTCCCCCTTTCCCCGGACGCCACCAAGTGGGATCAGCCCGTCGGTTCTCCCGAGCCGCGTTATGCAGCCACGGAGATTGCACTGCCTATCCTCGACAGTGTTAGTTTCGACTTTCTTTTCCACGTCATCACCATCCAGCAATTCTTGGAGAGCATGCCGGAGAGATTTCCCCTCCTGGAAACGCTGCGCCTTCACCGCACTGGTGAAGACCTGGAGTTTCATTTTAATATCACGATGGTATGTGTACACCAATTTGCTTTCATTCAGCGCGAGGTTAAATATAGTGATCCTTGCGGTACCCAGGGAGACTGTGCGGAGGCGCTCAAGAAATGGAAGGCGCTGCGCCGGCTCTCCCTCCGCTGGGATCTCTCTCACCAAGACCAGTGGAGTCCAGACAAATGGGAAAATCCCGGACGTGCCGTACTCCTCGATATCGTCGAGCCGCCTGTGCACCGCTACGACGACGAAATGACCGTCGACTGGGAGCGCATGCCGCGGTTCGGCGTGCCGCACTGCTACGACGAGCTGCTCTCAAAATACCCAGGCATATTGGATCTCATCACGGACCAGATCCCGCCTGCGCTCCGGGAGACGTTCGGCGACGACTTCGACTTGGAGGCGAACGCGCAAGACCGGCGTGTCTTGATGAACGCGTGGGAGAGTCGCCACTCACAGCGGGTCGCCGCGGGGATGCGTCACCTGGCGAGCTCCTGCCCTATGCTGGAGCAGATCGAGTGGTACCCCGTCGGCAGCGCTCCGAATTATGACTGGGAGCAACCCGTACGGTGGTTGTGGGAGGTGCACCGCGAAAAGGAGAGCCAGGAGGTGAGGTCGGTGACGGGTGAGCTCACGTTCACAGGCTGTATGCAGGGCGACCCGCCTCCGTTCTACATCCTGGTTGGGGAGGAACTGAAGCGCGCTCTATCAGAGTGGCAGCGGGGTGTCTGGGGTTGAGATTTGCTAGTCATTTAGCATGGGTTCTTCTCGGTTGTCCTGGACTTGGACTACGCTCACGACTCACTAAACAAAGTGCAGCGGAATTTCGGAGTTAATATCCACTCTATCTCATGCTGTTGGATCTCACGTTGGCAAGTATCTCAGCACATGTAGCTTGGGTCATTAATGATTTGGCAGGTACAGTACATGCTATGATACAGCCTAGTCATACATATGGCTCCTCGAGGAATCTAGCTCAGCAATTGTATAGTATTAGACCTCGCCGACCTTGGTATTCTGGCCCGTGGTCGTTGCGGGGTATGGGTTGCCGACAACTTGGCTACCTGACTCGAATGGCGCAGTAGACGCGGGGACTTCGCTGGGTCTCGACGACGCAGCACTGTCATTCCAAGTAGCTGTACCACTCAGCATGGTCTTCGCCTTGTCGATATGCGGCTGGGCAACAGTCTGCGCGGATGCCAAGTACTCCTTGCCGGTTTGCAGGGCTGACGACGCAGTGGACTGAACGGTAGATGAGACGTTGCCTGCAGTCGTGTTATCGGAGGTTTGTGAACCGTTGAACAACGACTGCACAAGGCGAAGGCTCAGCAGTGTAGCGGCATTCGACAAGCTTGCACATACCTGAGCTGTTTGGTAAGCGCTGTTGGCCATTGACCGTGCCTGCTCGACTGCGCTTGAGGCCGTCGCCTTCGCGGACTCGACGTCGAACATGCCCTGCGTGGTAGCCTGGTCCATCTGTTGGCTGACGGCGCGTCCGGCTTCAAGCTCATTCACTGCGGACACGACTTGAGGCTCGGTTTGCTGCGACGGAGAATCACGATCAACCAGGATATCCACGCACAAATGTCGAAAGAACTGACTTGAGCTTCGGAGGCAGCCTGGCCAGCTGCGGTCTGGAGCTGCGAGGCGTTGCGGTTGACCTCGTTAGAAAGGGTATTAGTGGAAGCCTCTGCAGCGGCCCAGGCGGCGCTGGTTTCGAAACGGGCATCGCTCCTACAGGACTCTGGTCAGCATGATCAGCTTCATGATTTTGAACCATGCGACCTACCGGCCGGCGGGGGCTGGGGGGGTTGGAACGGCGGAGGAGTCTGTGCGGGTGGACATGGTAATTTCGATCAAAGGGTGTTTAAGATGGTATGTGGTGTTGAGGCAGAATCGGTTGAAGGACAAAGGGCAGTCGAACCCGTTATATAATGCGCGGCGCCGAGCAGGATTGGCGCGGATGGCGTCGGTGGGATCCTGTTGGTGGGGCGGGTTTGTGCGACGTCATCCCGTGTCAAGCCATGACGTCACGCGTCAAATTCGTGTCAACTGCGCAATCTATGCATGGTATATTCCACGCTGCAGCTATATCTTATGCCATCGTCCGTTGCTACATACAACACCGCGCACCAGCGAGCACATATAATCAAAGAATAGATAACCCGAATGAAAACAGCCGCGAGCGGGTATGAAGACATGCTGTGTGCCAACGCCAGGTATCTTGGAAAGCTAGAAGCTGTACGTATGCGTGTGGAAGGCAGAGATCATGGCCGGACGACAATTGGAAGGAAGTAGAGACATAGAAGCTCCAGGGAGTGATTCAGTCAAAAAGGGACGTACATGCTTTTGGGTGAGAGAAAAGGAAACGGAGATATACATACGAAAGATAAAAAGCTCAAAACTTCCCATATAGCTATTCAGTGGAAGCGGGAGCGCTATTGCTCTGGCTGCACCTGCCTGCGCTCGTCCTCCTCGAATGAGCCCATCCGCAGGAAGCGCGCAAGCACTTCCTCAGAGTCACGTTTGAACACGTCAACGCCCCGCGCAGGGTCCCACACACGTCCACCTCTGCGCACGATGCCCATGAGAGGCGTGCTCTCCGGCGTGATTTTCGGTGTAGCGAGAGGTCCCTGGGTCGACGGCGACGAAGTGAGCGCAGTATCGTTCGAGGACGAGCGAGCGAGGGGCGGCGAGAACGGAGACGAAAGCCTGGAGAGCTTCGGCGACGGCGTGCTCTGCGGCGGCGTCGAGAAGAGCCCGGTCACGGGGGACGCGGGCTTGCTCGGTGGTGTGCCGAGTGGCGACGTTTTGCGCGGCGAGCCGAACTGCTGAGATGCGATTGAGAGCCTGCGCGGCGTCGACCCCTTCGGAGGGGATGTTGCCTTGGGTGGTGTGTCCATTTTCGGAGGAGAGGGCGATTTGGTCGCAACAGAGATTCTCGGAGGCGCAGAAGCCCTGGCAGGACTCATTATGTGCGGAGGGGACGAGACCTTTGGAGGGGTCGTCACCTTCGGCGGAGAGTAGGTACGCGGGGAACCGAGCACCTGGGGCGAGCGCAGACCAGTCGGAGAACCGGAAGGGGGGAAGGGGAAATGTTGCTTTAAGGCATGGGACACGACAGGCGTCGCGACGCCCATTTGGTCGGCGGCGTCCATCCTGTACTCGCGCACAGGTGCGGGCGGGAGCGCGGACGGGAGCAGCATCGTTGGCATGGAAGGGCTCGACGCCGCGTCGCGGCGCACCACAAGCCCTCCGCCACCCTTCGCGGGCTTCGAGTCCTTCGCCTTCGCCGCCCCCGCATCCAGCTGCACGAAGGTGTTCACCTGCACGCCCTGGCTGCGCGTCTCGACAATGATTGTCTGCACACCCCGTGCGCGGTACTTCTTCCCCTTCCCGGCGCTCCCGGCGGACCCCGCACTCCCCGCACGCGACCGCTTCGGCGTGCTCCCGCTCCCACTCGCACTCGTGCTCGCACTGCCCCGTGTCCCGCTTCCTTCTTCGCGCTTGTCCAGCCCGTCCAAACTATCATCGTCGTCGCCCTCGTCCTCGTCATCCCCATCCATACTGCTCGCGTCCTGCTTCGCGCGCACCGCCGCCTCGCGCTCGCGCTCCCAGCGCTTCCACCCCTCGTCGTCGTTCCACGGCGCACGGCGCCCTGGCGATGCCGCGCTCCCAGAACTGTGCGGGTGGTGCGGGTGGTGTCCGTGGAAGAACGGAAACTGGTGCTGGTGCGGCCGCACGAGGCGCGACGCGTACCGCTGGATGCTGGGCACTGTGTCCCACGCGTTCGCGTAGGCCAGGTTGCCCGGCAAGCCGAGGGGTGGGGCGGCCGTGTGCATATGCAGCACGGAACTGCTGCCGAAGGGCGCGTCCGACATGTCGGTATTGTCTGCCTGTTGCTCTTGCTCCTGCCCTGGAGGTGGGGTCGCGGGCTTCGGCACTTCATCCTCGATGTACTTGACTACAGGCGGGGGCGAGTCGGACGCGGGGAACACGCGCCTCGGGACATGCCTCGGCTTCTCCTCCCACGGAAACACTGCGTGCACTTTACTCCTGTCCGGCGTCGGCTGTTCAGGCGGCGTGCCGCGCCCGCCGTGTTGCGGAAGGTGCCCGATGACATTCGCGTATTGGCCTTGGCGCACGAGGTGTTCCGGTATATGCGTGGGCGGAGGGGGGTTAAAGAACGCGTCCGAGTGCGGGGCGGGTACGTGCAACGGGTGAGGCGGGAAGGACTGGTGCGTCGCGTCATGGTACTGCGAGGGTGCCTGGTCCCACACGTTCGGGAAGTAGGTGTCTGTGGGGAAGGCAAAGGCAGAAGGGGGGTTGTTCGGTGGCGGCTCGATCGCAGGGTTCCAGGAGAGCTTGGGCGGAGATGGGGGGCGAGGGGGCGAGTGATGGTGGTGATGGTGATGGTGATGGTGCTGCCGTTGAGGAGAGTGCGTGGAGGGGGAGTGAGAAGGAGAATGCTGTTGTGGTTGGCTAGACCGGTGCTGGCTATGCGAGTGGTCGGGGTGAGAGTGGGTGTGGTGTTGTTGCTGCTGTCCATGATGCGGTGGTGCATGCGACGGTGAATGCGGCGGTGAGCGTGATTCTCCTTGGGGGAACGCATGCTGTGACTGGTCGTGTTGATGATGCCGGTGGTGCTGACCAGGATCATGGTACGGCTGCCCTTGCTGCTGTTGATCATGATAGCTGGATTGAGCGGGCGCTTGCGGAGGGAAATATGGTGTCGGTGGCAATGATAGACCACGGTGGTATGGCGCGGGCGGGAGCTCATTTGGCCCAGGCGTCGGCAGCGTCTCCATTCTCCATTCGCCCTTCTCCAGCGGCTTATACTCCTCCTGCCTAGGTGTCAAGTCCCGATCGCCCTCATGGCTGTGGTCGCCCCCCGTCTCCGACTCTTGTGTCTCAGGCTCATGTGGAGGCTCACGCTTGGGCCGCATCAAATCCACTCTGCCCTCCAGCGGCATCGAGTGGTACTCGCCCTCCTTCGGTCTTTGCTCCGTCTCGGACACGGACCCGCCGAAGCGGCTCATCCCCTCCACAGCAATGCGGCGCAGGTCCTCTAGGCCAAGCACGCCTCCGGGCGGTGCAACCGTCCCCGCTGCCTCGAGTGGTGGGAGCTCCGCTCCGAGGTCGCTGCCGCCATCCCACACCGACGCGTATCGCCGCACCTCAAACTCCGCGCGCGCAGTCGGCGCGTCTGAGCGGTAATGCCGATCATACACGTCGTACCAGCGGTCGACGAGCGAGTCAAAGTCGTACGCCTGTGTACGCGGCGCCTCGTCCTTGCCAAGAGCCAGCGCCGCGGAGGCGCCCGCGCCGGCGTTCTTGGTACCAGGCGCACGAAAAGGAATCGAGGACCACGGCTTGTGAGGCCCAATGAAGTGGATAGCCGATATTTGCGAGCCGAAGCGTTCATATGCCGGGGCGTAACTGAAGACCCGTACGTCAGTACCGGTACAGAGCGGTCAGCAGACGGTCAGGTGCCCGCTGCAGCGGGGGTCAATGGCTCACGTGTATGCAGCAGTTGGGGTTGTGTTATACGTAAAGCTGAGCCTGTGCCAGTCGCCGCCGCGCCACTCGTTGAGGAGGCCCTGGTCACCGCCGTCCCAAGTGCCCTTCGTGAGAAGGAGGCTCGTGAGGTCGCTAAACTTGTCCTGGCCGGGCGTCAGCACGAGCACGCCGGAGTTGAAAATATCAGGCCATCCAACGTCAGGTACGGCGGCAAATTCATGCGGAATAGTGAAGAGATGTGAAAGAGGGCGAATGGGCAGGACGTCTGCGTCGAGGAATATTATCTTGGTATACTGCGTCAACCGGAATACATGTAATTTTGTGAGGACGTGAGTAAGATCCGGACGGCCTGGCAAAAGGGTTTAAATGATCAGCACGTTATGATAAGAACATAGGCAGACAGGCAGGATCTGGGGGTCATTAGTTGCAACCATTGCTATCGCAATGAACGCGTCAAGGCTCGGTATGTACCTGGCCGGCGCATGGGGGAATAGATTACTCGCAAGGTCCGGGGGGTATTCTGAAGGGGGCGCACGTCGAATTGCTCATTCGGCGCCTTTATCCAATACAGTCTGCAATTTTTGACTGGGGACTCACCGAGCAGCTGCAGACCTTTCTCGTCCTCCTGCTCTATGAGCTCAACGCCGACGACAACGTCGAATGCCCTGCGAAGGAGTTTAATGGTTGAGACATCGACGGCCTCGGGCGTGACGATACAGAGGGTCTGGAAGTCGACCTCGGGAGGCGTCGGGGGTGTGGGGTGCAGGTCCTTGAGGGCGGCGGCGAGGGCGAGGGCGCCGGGAAGATAGTGGTCGGAGGTGACGAGGGAAACAAAGGCGTAAGGAGCGGGCATGGCGCTGCGAGCGCAGGCGTCGGGGGACGCGTCAGAAAGCGAACACGGAGGATCGAGGACAAGCGACGGGCGCCTACGCGTAGGTCCAGGAGATTGAGGAAGCGCCGGCGGGTTCTTTCCTTCCCCGCGTTCGACAGCGTCCTTACGTCTATTGCCTCCGCCATCTAGACGCCCTGCCCCAGTCTCTGCACGTGGGAGACTCTCTCTTTCCCCGCAACCCGGCGGTCCCGCTTGCTATGCGATGCGTTGCTGCTTGCTGTCGGGCAACGACCAACAGCGTTTTCACGGGACCGCTCCAGCTCCAGCTCCAGCGACCGCGCTACCGCCGCACCGTCATGGTGTCAATGCGCGCCTGGAGTCCGCGAATTACTGCATCAGGAAAGAGACGCGTACGGCGATCGTGACAATGTGAAATCAGAGTCGCAATTGGCACCCGGTGTATATCTAGACACAGAACGACGCAGACACACGCACACTATACGTAATACTCACGAAAATTTCCTTCCACCGAGAAATGGCTCTGTGATCTTCACAGATGGTGGCGTACATGAAAGAGTATTCCTAGTGCCTCCGAGGGAAGGCCGAGCAGCTTGTTGAAAATAGTCGAGTCGCGAATGGCGGTAAGGCGTAGTTGCAGGACCAATGGAGGACATTGCGCGGCAAAGCCGCGGCAGCCACTCAGCATCACATCACACCTTCTGATGACAAAACTACTTGATATATTTTGAATGCTCTGTGTGAACAGGAACATATGGGTGCCCAGTACCAACAAGCCCAGCCACTGCCAGAACGAAAGAGCTATCGCTAGCAAGTATGAGGAAAAGGCACCGTGCAAAGCTGCCGAGCGAGTCTAATAGGGACGGCGAATGTGAGGCCGGAGAAGGTGCCCACCGCAGATCCACCAAAGACGGTTTGTATATTGGCTACGCATATCGCGTTCTTGTGTTGTCAAGTTGCGCGAGTGCCAAGCGCCATGCAGAGACGATAGGACGTGTATCCATCACGGACGCCAGGCTGAACGTAACGCGCGTGGTCAAATTGGAGTGGAGATCACGTGGGACTGGCCGGCCGACGAATGACGACAGGCGGAGAACGAGTGTCTTGCATCGGCGTCCGCTGTGCTGAGCTCAGGATGCATCCTCGCTAGACCTAGACTCTCTTCTCCCCATGGCCCTCCGTCTCTCTGTCCTCCCGCTAGGCCTCAGACACGCCGTCTTCGCCTCCGCTCGCCCTCCCGGTTTCTCCCATTGGCATACTGCCTCCTCGCTTTCTCGTCTCGCTCTCCGCACACGGCCCGCGACGCGGCCATTCTCGACTCAATTCTTTACACGCGCCCCAGGTCCCATTCCGTTCCTCGGCAGAAACCTCTACTGGCTCGTTCCCGTCGCTGGCGGTCTTGCGTTCTACGCTTCGCCCGGCGCTCCCTCTCAGCTTCTCCCTGCCATCTTCGCTTCCCCGACCCTCATTCCATGTCCCGCGCCATGTCCCTCAACCGCAGACATCTCACCGACCATCCTCTCGCCCGCTGAGCCTGCCGACACCCGCATCATTGTGCGCATATGCGTGTTCTTGAACGACTATGTCTGGGAGCCCGTCCTTACCACCAGGCGATTCATCTATCTGGTCTGGCTCTTCTTTCCGGTGCTTTTCACTGCACCCATGCTGCTCGTTGGTAGGCCCGAGGACAGGCTGCATGGGGACAAGTGGGGCGCCGTCTGGTGGTACGGCTATTTGACGAGCCAGATGCAAAAAGCGGGGCCTACGTTTATCAAGGTGTGTGTGTCCTTTACCGCTTCAGGCGCTTAACCCCGTGCGTCGCGCACGAACGGCTCACAGATACGCCCATAGCTAGCCCAGTGGGCGGCGTCTCGTGCAGACCTATTCCCCTCCTTGCTGTGTGAACGCTTAGGCGCACTCCATTCGCGAGGCAGGCCTCATCCGTTTTCGCATACCAAGCGCCTCATCGAGCATGTCTTCCAAAGGCCCTTTGACGAGGTCTTTGAGGAATTCGACGACACGCCGATCGGCACCGGCGCAATAGCCCAGGTACGCATCTGTCGCCCGCGCTCCTCACGCAAGTCTGACCTGTACATATACAGGTCTACAAAGGCACGCTCAAGAAGGACCTCATCCCGCCCTCGCACCTCTTGCCAAAGCGCCCACGCAAGAACGTCCTTCCACCCTCGCTCACATCCGAGCCGCTCCCCTCCGTGCCCTCCGCAGCGGTGCCATCAAGGTGCTGCACCCGCACGTGTCGAAGCTGATCCGGCGCGACCTCGCGATCATGGACTTCTTTGCGCGTGCGCTGACGCTGCTGCCAGCATGGAATGGCTCTCGCTCCCCGAGGAGGTCGCGGTGTTTGGCCGCATGATGCACGAGCAGCTCGACCTGCGCGTGGAGGCGAGGAACCTGGAGGCGTTTGAGCAGAACTTTGCGGGGAGGAAGCTGCCCGTGACGTTCCCTCGCCCGCTGACGGTGTGGACGAGCAAGGAAATCCTGGTGGAAGAATACCAAAACGCGCTGTCGCTGGAGTTGTTTCTGAAGAATGGTGGTGGTCCGTACAATGACCTGTTGGCAGAGGTCGGGCTGGATACGTTCTTGGTGAGTATCGCTGCTGGAAGGGGAGAAGTCTTGCTGATGAATGATGCAGAACATGTTGCTACTGGACAACTTTGTTCACTCAGACTTGCACCCAGGCAATATCATGATCAAATTCACGAAACCTACCACACTGTCCCTTAGGAACACTGCAGCATCCGCGCTACACAGGCCCGCAGAGGCAATTCCTCCATCAGAGCGATCCTCTGACCACGTCGTCGACCACCTCCGCACACTCATTGACGACCCGCCAGCATGGCGCGCCGAGCTCACGTCCCTCGACGCCGCGGGCTACGTCCCCGAGATCGTCTTTGTCGACGCGGGGCTCGTGACGACGCTGAACGACAAGAACCGCACGAACTTCCTCGACCTGTTCCGCGCGGTCGCCGAGTTCGACGGGTACCGCGCGGGGACGCTGATGGTGGAGCGCTGCCGCACGCCGCAGCTCGCGGTGGACGCGGAGACGTTCGCGCTGCGCATGCAGCACATCGTGTTGAACGTGAAGCGCAAGACGTTCTCGCTCGGGCAGATCAAGATCTCGGACATCCTCACGGCGGTGCTGCGCGCGGTGCGCCAGCACCACGTCAAGATGGAGGCGGACTTTGTGAACACGGTGATTTCGATCCTGCTGCTGGAGGGCATCGGGCGCCAGCTGGACCCCGGGCTCGACCTGTTCAAGAGCGCGCTGCCGACGGCGTCGCATTGGGTGTTGCACTGATGGCTGATGGTGATCGTGTGCGTGTGCTCGCGCGCCTGCAGCTGATCGCTTGTTTTTCCAGACTGTGATGTTGGCCACGGTCTCGTGAGCGTGCACGAAGAGACCGAGTGGAATTGAGGAGATAGGGCAAGGGAAGGGGAATAGAGAGCAGTGGGGGGTGGGGAATAGAGGGCAGTGGGGGTGGGGAATAGAGGGCGGTGAGTAAGGGGGGTAATGGGACTTGGGGTAGCAGAGTCGTACAAGGTAGACCAATACTGTAGTTGCAACCAAATATATTTCAGTCTCACTGCCACATATACAGTCTCGTCCGGTAACGCCCCCGCTGCTCCACCCATCTCTCTCCTCGCCCGCAATCGTCCCGCCACCAGCAGAGTCCATCCCGCGTGCGTGCGCATCTCTGATGCACAGCGTCGTCGGGACACCCCGGTCAGCATGCTCCGCGCATCGCATAAGCACGCGCTGCCCCCAGTCAGCACAGAATGACCGAGTCCAGCGCTGCGCGTCGGGGCGAAGACGCTGCACCGCAACATCCCAGCCAGACCGGCTAGCAAGCGCGCAGGCGCCGCCACAGCGTATGCTGACCGGGCGCGCATTGCCACTGTGCGCGTTCGCGCTCGCGCTCATGCCTGCAAAGCCAGTCAGCATTCCACGCGTGAACACCCGCACGCTGTGCCTGGCCAGCTCGCCGCCTCCAACTGTCTCTGCGCGATTGCGCCCGCTCTGGCTTGCAGCCCGCCCAACGCGTCCAGCGAGCCACTTTTGTTCGCGTGCGCTTGTTAATTCACTTCTGTAGCCCGCCCGATGCTCTGTTCTCCGCTGCCACCTACGCCCCAAGGCCAGCGCTCAATCGTCAGTACGACCGCAAAAAAGTGATCCGAAACTTACTATAGCGCCCCAGCTGACAGCATAGCCACGCCGCCCGATCCTCCCATGTCCAATCGCTGCCAGCACCGCTGGTCACGACAATGGCCCGCATTTTGTGTGCCTGTCAATTGCCCGAGCGCACCCGGTCCCATAACTGGCCAAGGTAAGCCTGACCAAATCTCTCAGTATTTATCCTGCCGCACTCTGCGCTATTCCAATTCACCTTGCCGAACACGATATGGTCGATGCACTGCACTGCGCTCACGTTGTGTGCTGTCCGCTCTGACCACACAGTGCCCAGCTACCGCTGTACACACGTGACCCACTGTGAATGATCGTCAGCGCACCGGTCAGCAAATAGATGCAGAATGCACTTATCATGTAAATCAGCCCCTAGTGACATCCCGTGGTCACTGTCGAGCATCCTGCCGAAGCAGAAGCTGAACCCATCTCTGCCTGCAGCTGTATGCTTCATGCCATGTGCCCCGTTCACCAATGGCTGTAGACCGAGCACGCCAGGTCCCTGTCGGCATTGTGCCATCTGATGCCTGCACTGCAAGTGTTCGCGGCACGACCTCGTCACTGTCGCCCACTTGGAGGTCTGCGAGTGTGGTGCACTCCAGGTCTTGCCTCTTGCACCGAATGTTTGACCCAGGCAGAGCTGCAGATTGATGACAGTGGGCCAAGTGGCAATGTGAATATAGACTCCGTAACTGTCGTAAACAGTGCCCATCAGCGCCGCAGATGGCAAAACAAGACACTGTGCACTCACCGCGCACTCGAGAGTGATGGCGGGTCCGCCAAGGGCCTCTGCACTGTTCATCAATGTGAAGCTGAGCACCTCGCACACCCAGGTATGCTGTCATCCGAGTCTTTGCGGCTGCACACCCAGATGTTGCTCGTGATCGTGAGGGGCTCGCTGTGTGAGATTGCGCTGAGGTCCTGTCTCTCGTTGTGATTGTTTTGCTACCTAGGATGCTGACAGTGAGCATGTGTAGTGATCCATTTTGTTGCCCGTACACACCACTCTCGTGGCAAGCACTGACCTTTCAGGTGAGTAGTCTCGACGTGTTGACAGAAAGTTAACACAGTGGTAAAAGCGGAGTAACGGGAAAATCATCAAAATAACATCATGCATCAGTTATATATAGTCTCAGAAAAACAGCGCAGGTGGAAGCTCTGATGCCGCACCCATATCTGATTCTCATACGTAAGTTGATGCCCTTTCTGGGAACATAACTAT
>NW_020169832.1:1357618-1361843 GCF_002117355.1 Postia placenta MAD-698-R-SB12 | reverse complement strand
ACCCAGATGTTGCTCGTGATCGTGAGGGGCTCGCTGTGTGAGATTGCGCTGAGGTCCTGTCTCTCGTTGTGATTGTTTTGCTACCTAGGATGCTGACAGTGAGCATGTGTAGTGATCCATTTTGTTGCCCGTACACACCACTCTCGTGGCAAGCACTGACCTTTCAGGTGAGTAGTCTCGACGTGTTGACAGAAAGTTAACACAGTGGTAAAAGCGGAGTAACGGGAAAATCATCAAAATAACATCATGCATCAGTTATATATAGTCTCAGAAAAACAGCGCAGGTGGAAGCTCTGATGCCGCACCCATATCTGATTCTCATACGTAAGTTGATGCCCTTTCTGGGAACATAACTATTGTCAAACCACTAATTGCAGAGATTTGATGGGAACATTGCCCCTCGCAACAATGACAGGATTCGTAAGCACATTCACACGCCTTGAGCCGTATTTGGGTGCCGATGTGCCGTGCTGTGGCGTGATAGTGCCTTGATACTTTGTACGGCTGGCTCTGGCTGGTGTTGGGCTTTGGCGGGGTCTGGCTGCGGTCACCTGAGCTCCTCCACATTGTTTGTGCGGGTGATTGCACTGGCGAGGACTGGCTGCGCGAGGGGTGCCGTGAGAGGGCAGCATGGGCTGGGTGAGCGAGCATGTCTGTACACAATTTATGGAGTTGCCCTCGTCAGACATGCGATGACCTGAGCCGCGGGCAGCGAGGGTTGGTGGTGCGGGCACAATGTCAGAGTTGCTTGCGGGCTTCCGGTCGTTGGAGGAGGAGCGGTCGGGGCCTGCGAAGAACTGGGGATGGAGCGGGGCATCCACGATATCGCACTCGCTAGAGGCCGAGTCGCGACAGCGATGGCTAGAGGCTGAGCCGGCCTCGCCGCCTACATTCGTGTCGCAATTCCATTCCTGTCTGGTCCCTCCCGCATCAATTCATTACGCTTTCTACATGCATGAGCCAGCCGCCCATGGTTCGCAGGTTAGCCGCACTCGCACACACTTGGACGGAAATATCAAATGACAATGTAATTCGGCGTGCGCCACACATTGGGAGGGTATGCGCATGCCCGTCGACAAGGTAATAGGACGCGCATCCGCGCAAATAGGATATGCGTACAGTTGCGCACAAATAGAATATGTCTACAGTAGTGGGCTCGCATGCTTAGACAATGCCAGGTTGAGGAGAACACCGCGCGAGTGCAGCACCCTCATCCGGCAAGGATACGGATGCACGGCGGCTTCGCGCGACTGAACATTGTGCGTGTGTGCGCGCACTCAGCTGGATGTCGCGCAGTAGAGCCTTCGACGCTGTCCACAGCATCAGGAAGCAGCAGACGGCACGCAACAGACGGCTGCGAAAATGGTAACAGGTGGGAATCATCTACTAGGGCACTTCTCCATGGAGACGGCGCCTCGTACGTACATGTGCGCAGCGCGCCGAGAGGCCCACAATGCGACGAGTCTTCAGGCACGTCTTGAGGCTTGTCCCTCGAACTCGAATGACCGGGGAGGACGCAGGTCGGGCACACAGCGCAGGCAGGGCAGCTGCGTCCATAGGTCGATGTGCCCGCGCTGTCTGTTGCACCGACGTCCGGCGAGCAGCGCGTCTCGCCGCCTGGACGTGACCTGGCGCGAGGGTGAGCTGACGCGCGGCCGTTCTCCCGTCGCGTACCTCATCTGATGCTAGGTCGTGAGGGAGATGCGGGAGACGCGAGATCACGGTGAACCGTCACGTCCGCATCCGGGGAGCATCCGTGCGAGCATGACGGGGTGCTTGCATGTACCGGGAGCGGGAGGCAGGAATCATCTGCTCGGGGCATGTATTGCGGCGCAGGGATGTCAAAGGAAGCGATAAGCACAGAGGGAGATGAAGAGATGGGGCGCCCACCCTTGTAGCTGTAGGTAAAATGTCAGAATCGGGGACGGATGAGGCAAGGGATGGGCAGGAAATACGCACGGAGGAACAGCCGGGCGGCGCAAAGCGGGTCGGACGCGGCTGATGCGGAATCCCCATATTGTGCGTTGCTAGGCCGCCTGTCCGCGAGCAACGAGCGCCGATGGAGATGGTCCGGGCGTGGGATGCACCAGAGAGGCGGAGGCGTATAAGAAAGGGAGTAGCGCGAGGGGTAGCAGGCGTGGTCGCCTGCTCGTCGTCGTCGTTGTCACCTGCTGGTTAGCTGCTTACGATGGTTTGTGGGCATTGACGACGTCGTTCAGTAGCTCTGTCAAGAGGAGTAAGCGTCGGATCTGGGTAGGTGACTCGGCGATTGCGTGTTGTACAGACACTGATAGCGGTCACGTTGCAGAATACAAAGTACGTACCTCGTTCGGAGTGCAAGACGTGTGCTCACGAGCGACGTCTCGCAGCGGGTATGTGTATCGCTGCTCGTCAGTGGTTTTCCGAGTCCGGGTATGTGATGGTGCACCTGTACGCGATGTGCGCGCTGACGATCACGGGAGAGAGTGCACAGAGACAGTTGACGGGACAGCTATTGCGGCCGGTGTTGCAACGGACAAACAAGAGGGCAGTGAAGGCGGCCGTTGGTGTGTTGTGCGCCGGTGTGAGCACGCGGGCAATTGGATGGAGGAGTGACGTACGAGCGGCCGACTGTATTGCTGTAGAAGACTGCTGCGGGAGTGCGGAGGCGTGGACGGCCAGCCAAGGGGGCGACCGAGAGGTCCAACAGACAGCAGAGCGAGCCGCAGTCAAGCGAGGGCGAGACCGATCGACCGACCGACCAGCGAGTGCGCGCGTCAACGGCAAGCAGAGCGCATGTTGAGACGCAATGACAGACCGCGGCTGACAGCCGGTCGTGCGCGCACGTCGCATGGACCGTGCAGACGAAGGCGTCGTGTTCGGATGACCTGAGATCGCCAGCATGCGTCCCGCCACTCCTGCTGAGCAACGTCTGCTCGCGATCGATGCAATCGGGCAGTCACCGGGTGTCCGCGGTGAGATCTCGATGTTGCTTACCGCACCACGTTCGCTGATGACAGCCCCAGTGCGTTCCGCGAGCGTGGATATCGTGCGAACTCGTCAGCGCTGCACAACACTTGTGCGTCCGATGGACGGGAATACACGCACCTGCCGTTGTCGGCGAGTATATGACCGTTCCCACTGGTGCCGCCCGTGCTGACCGTATACCCCACAGGCTCTGAGCACTGCGCACTCGGTCGCCCAGATCTTGACACGCGTTGTACACAGCAATCGTGTGCCCGCGGTCACGCATGCTGGGACTGTGCGCGCGCTTCCCGTCGTGTCGATTCTTCAGTGGTCAGCCGAACATCATGCGCCGATACCCTGATGTTCCTTACGCGATGCGTGTGCCGCGCACGTCCGCTCCGCACGCGACGTACTGACCGGGGTCTGTTCCTAGCTCGCGCCCACACCAGGGCCTGCGCTTGCCACCGCCGCAGTTGGCCGTCCGCGTCCCTGCGCACCCGCGCATCCACGCATCCACACAACGTATGTGTCTGGGCTCCTGTCTCTGACAGCGCCGCGGCTGACCGCCGGTGCCACAGCATCGCCGTGCCGCCCTTGCTACCAGATACGACGCGGCGTTCCACACGCCCCTGCCCGTCTGGTCATTCTCGCTCGCATTGGAGGCGGACGCTAGCAGCCGCTCGGGGCGCGCTGGCGAAATCGTGCGGGACTTGAAGCGCGCGCGCGCGCGCGTAGGGACTCGCAGGTGGTAGGTTCCGGGCTCCGGGATGCTTGCGGTGGCGCATTCCATACAGGCTAGGCGTCCGCGCAATCGTTGAGACGCGCCCGCTGAGATACCCGCCGCGTGAAGTAGCCAAGAGACGATTAACGCTGTCCGGACGTCGGGCAGGTAGCTGCGCGCGGCCTCATTCCATCAACATAGCGGCCGCGTGATCGTCAAGCGACCGCCGTTAGATACCCGCCGCGGGAGAAGACGAAGCGGCGCGGGTGTGAATGTGTGCGTCCGCGTCCGACGGATTATGTCGACTATGCCCGGGCTCGGCCCAGCGTGGCGTTGTTATTTCTGCGTGCCTGGACACGCTGTACAGACGCAAAGCTTACCGAAGCTGTTCAGCGCACGCAAAGCGCGGGCAAAGCAAATGTGCGAGAGATCATCCTTTGCTGAACCCGGTCCGTTGCGTTGTGCGTCAGACGTAGTTTGGCGGCGCGGGCGATGTGTGACCGATCGACGGCGCCCGACACCGCGGACGATTCGTGTCCTGGTCGCTGCTCTGACGCA
>NW_020169832.1:1351092-1353835 GCF_002117355.1 Postia placenta MAD-698-R-SB12 | reverse complement strand
GCAGCATCCGCGCTACACAGGCCCGCAGAGGCAATTCCTCCATCAGAGCGATCCTCTGACCACGTCCTCGACCACCTCCGCACACTCATTGACGACCCGCCAGCATGGCGCGCCGAGCTCACGTCCCTCGACGCCGCGGGCTACGTCCCCGAGATCGTCTTTGTCGACGCGGGGCTCGTGACGACGCTGAATGACAAGAACCGCACGAACTTCCTCGACCTGTTCCGCGCGGTCGCCGAGTTCGACGGGTACCGCGCGGGGACGCTGATGGTGGAGCGCTGCCGCACGCCGCAGCTCGCGGTGGACGCGGAGATGTTCGCGCTGCGCATGCAGCACATCGTGTTGAACGTGAAGCGCAAGACGTTCTCGCTCGGGCAGATCAAGATCTCGGACATCCTCACGGCGGTGCTGCGCGCGGTGCGCCAGCACCACGTCAAGATGGAGGCGGACTTTGTGAACACGGTCATCTCGATCCTGCTGCTGGAGGGCATCGGGCGCCAGCTGGACCCCGGGCTCGACCTGTTCAAGAGCGCGCTGCCGACGGCGTCGCATTGGGTGTTGCACTGATGGCTGATGGTGATCGTGTGCGTGTGCTCGCGCGCCTGCAGCTGATCGCTTGCTTTTCCAGACTGTGATGTTCGCCACGGTCTCGTGAGCGTGCATGAAGAGACCGAGTGAAAATCAAGAGATAGGGCAAGGGAAGGGGAATAGAGAGCGGTGGGACGTGGGGAATAGAGGGTGGTGGGGGGTAGCGGAGAGTAAGGGGACTTGGGGTAGCACAGTCGTACAAGGTAGGGCCACAAAATATATTTCATTCTCACTGCCACATATACAGTCTCGTCCAGTAACGTCTCTCTCCTCGCCCGCAATCGTCCCGCCACCAGCAGACTCCATCCCGCGTGCGTGCGCATCTCTGATGCACAGCGTCGTCGGGACACCCCGGTCAGCATGCTCCGCGCCCAGTGGCTAGCGCATCGTAGAAGCACGCGCTGCCCCCGGTCAGCGCGGCATGACCGAGTCCAGCACTGCGCGTCGGGGGGAAGACGCTGCACCGCAACATCCCAGCCAGACCGGCTAGCAGGCGCGCAGGCCGCCACAGCACATGCTGACCGGGCGCGCAATGCCACGCGTTGCCATCGTGTGCGTTCACGCCTGCAAAGGTGGTCAGCATTCCGCGCGCGAGCATTCCGCGCGCGAGCATTCCGCGCGTGAGCATTCCGCGCGTGAGCATTCCGCGCGTGAGCACCCCCCACCATGCTCGGACGCCCGCACGCTGTGCCCGGTCAGCTCGCCGCGTCGGACTGTCTCCACGCGATTGCGCCCGCTCTGTCTTGCATCCCGCTCACGCCCAACGCGCCCAGCGAGCCACTCTCATTTGCGCGCGCTCGTTACCTCGCTTCTGTAGCTCGCCGGATGCTCTGTTATCCGCCGCCGCCTACGCCTCAAGGCCGCCGCTCAACAGTCAGTATGACCGCAAAATAGTAAGCCTGAACTTACTATGGTGCCCCCGCGGCTGACCCAGCTGACAGCGTAGCCATGCCACCCGATGCGCCCACATCCAATCGCTGCGCTGACGACGACCACCGCCGGTCACGACAATGGCCCGCATCTTGTGTGCCTGTCAATCACGCGAGCGAACCCGATCCCATAACCGGCCAACGTAAGCCTAACCATATCTCTCAGTATTTATCCCGCCGCACTCTGCGCTATTCCAACTCACCTCGCCGAATGTGATATGGTCGACACGCTGCACTGCACTCGTGTTGTGTGCTGTCCGCTCTGGCCACATAGCGCCCAGCTACTGCCGTAGATGCATGACCTATTGTGAATGATCATCAGCGCGCCGGTCAGCAAATAAATGCGAAATGCACTCACCATGTAGATCGGCCCCCAGTGACATCCCGCGGTCGCTGTCGAGCATCCTGCTGCCGAAGCGGAAGCTGAACCCATCTCTGCCTGCGGCTGTACGCTCCATGCCATGTGCCCCGCTCACCAACGGCCACGGACCGAGCACACCAGGTCCCTGTCGGCATCGCGCCATCTGATGCCTGCACTGCGAGTGTTTGCGGCGCGTCCTCGTCACTGTCGCCCCGCTTGGAGGTTTGCGAGTGTGGCATGCCAGGCCTTGCCTCTCGCACCGAATGTTTGACCTAGGCGGAGCCGCAGATTGACGACAGTGGGCCAAGTGGCAATGTGAATATAGACTCCGTAACTGTCGTAAACAGTGCCCATCAGCGCCGCAGATGGCAAAACAAGACACTGCGCACTCACCGCGCACTCGAGAGTGATGGCAGGTCCGCCAAGGGCCTCTGCACTGTTCATCAATGTGAAGCTGAGCACCTCGCACACCCAGGTATGCTGTCATCCGAGTCTTTGCGGCTGCACACCCAGATGTTGCTCGTGATCGTGAGGGGCTCGCTGTGTGAGATTGCGCTGAGGTCCTGTCTCTCGTTGTGATTGTTTTGCTACCTAGGATGCTGACAGTGAGCATGTGTAGTGATCCATTTTGTTGCCCGTACACACCACTCTCGTGGCAAGCACTGACCTTTCAGGTGAGTAGTCTCGACGTGTTGACAGAAAGTTAACACAGTGGTAAAAGCGGAGTAACGGGAAAATCATCAAAATAACATCATGCATCAGTTATATATAGTCTCAGAAAAACAGCGCAGGTGGAAGCTCTGATGCCGCACCCATATCTGATTCTCATACGTAAGTTGATGCCCTTTCTGGGAACATAACTATT
>NW_020169832.1:1341349-1346253 GCF_002117355.1 Postia placenta MAD-698-R-SB12 | reverse complement strand
GACAGTGGGCCAAGTGGCAATGTGAATATAGACTCCGTAACTGTCGTAAACAGTGCCCATCAGCGCCGCAGATGGCAAAACAAGACACTGCGCACTCACCGCGCACTCGAGAGTGATGGCAGGTCCGCCAAGGGCCTCTGCACTGTTCATCAATGTGAAGCTGAGCACCTCGCACACCCAGGTATGCTGTCATCCGAGTCTTTGCGGCTGCACACCCAGATGTTGCTCGTGATCGTGAGGGGCTCGCTGTGTGAGATTGCGCTGAGGTCCTGTCTCTCGTTGTGATTGTTTTGCTACCTAGGATGCTGACAGTGAGCATGTGTAGTGATCCATTTTGTTGCCCGTACACACCACTCTCGTGGCAAGCACTGACCTTTCAGGTGAGTAGTCTCGACGTGTTGACAGAAAGTTAACACAGTGGTAAAAGCGGAGTAACGGGAAAATCATCAAAATAACATCATGCATCAGTTATATATAGTCTCAGAAAAACAGCGCAGGTGGAAGCTCTGATGCCGCACCCATATCTGATTCTCATACGTAAGTTGATGCCCTTTCTGGGAACATAACTATTGTCAAACCACTAATTGCAGAGATTTGATGGGAACATTGCCCCTCGCAACAATGACAGGATTTGTAAGCACATTCACACGCCTCGAGCCGTATTTGGGTGCCGATGTGCCGTGCTGTGGCGTGATAGTGCCTTGATACTTTGTACAGCTGGCTCTGGCTGGTGTTGGGCTTTGGTGGGGTCTGGCTGCGGTCACCCGAGCTCCTCCACATTGTTTGTGCGGGTGATTGCACTGGCGAGGACTGGCTGTGCGAGGGGTGCCGTGAGAGGGCAGCATGGGCTGGGTGAGCGAGCATGTCTGTACACAATTTATGGAGTTGCCCTCGTCAGACATGCGATGACCTGAGCCGCGGGCAGCGAGGGTTGGTGGTGCGGGCACAATGTCAGAGTTGCTTGCGGGCTTCCGGTCGTTGGAGGACCACGAGGAGCGGTCGGGGCCTGCAAAGAACTGGGGATGGAGCGGGGCATCCACGATATCGCACTCGCTAGAGGCCGAGTCGCGACAGCGATGGCTAGAGGCTGAGCCGGCCTCGCTGCCTACATTCGCGTCGCAATTCCATTCCTGTCTGGTCCCTCCCGCATCAATTCATTACGCTTTCTACATGCATGAGCCAGCCGCCCATGGTTCGCAGGTTAGCCGCACTCGCACACACTTGGACAGAAATATCAAATGACAATGTAATTCGGCGTGCGCCACACGTTGGGAGGGTATGCGCATGCCCGTCGACAAGGTGATAGGACGCGCATCCGCGCAAATAGGATATGCGTACAGTTGCGCACAAATAGAATATGTCCACAGTAGTGGGCTCGCATGCTTAGACAATGCCAGGTTGAGGAGAATGCCGCGCGAGTGCAGCACCCTCATCCGGCAAGGATACGGATGCACGGCGGCTTCGCGCGACTGAACATTGTGCGTGTGTGCGCGCACTCAGCTGGAGGTCGCGCAGTAGAGCCTTCGACGCTGTCCACAGCATCAGGAAGCAGCAGACGGCACGCAACAGATGGCTGCGAAAATGGTAACAGGTGGGAATCATCTACTAGGGCACTTCTCCATGGAGACGGCGCCTCGTACGTACATGTGCGCAGCGCGCCGAGAGGCCCACGATGCGACGAGTCTTCAGGCATGTCTTGAGGCTTGTCCCTCGAACTCGAATGACCGGGGAGGACGCAGGTCGGGCACACAGCGCAGGCAGGGCAGCTGCGTCCATAGGCCGATATGCCCGCGCTGTCTGTTGCACCGACGTCCGGCGAGCAGCGCATCTCGCCGCCTGGACGTGACCTGGCGCGAGGGTGAGCTGACGCGCGACCATTCTCCCGTCGCGTACCTCATCTGATGCTAGGTCGTGAGGGAGATGCGGGAGACGCGAGATCACGGTGAACCGTCACGTCCGCATCCGGGGAGCATCCGTGCGAGCATGACGGGGTGCTTGCATGTACCGGGAGCGGGAGGCAGGAATCATCTGCTCGGGGCATGTATAGCGGCGCAGGGATGTCAAAGGAAGCGATAAGCGCAGAGGGAGATGAAGAGATGGGGCGCCCACCCTTGTAGCTGTAGGTAGAATGACAGAATCGGGGACGGATGAGGCAAGGGATGGGCAGGAAATACGCACGGAGGAACAGCCGGGCGGCGCAAAGCGGGTCGGACGCGGCTGATGCGGAATCCCCATATTGTGCGTTGCTAGGCCGCCTGTCCGCGAGCAACGAGCGCCGATGGAGATGGTCCGGGCGTGGGATGCACCAGAGAGGCGGAGGCGTATAAGAAAGGGAGTAGCGCGAGGGGTAGCAGGCGTGGTCGCCTGCTCGTCATCGTCGTTGTCACCTGCTGGTTAGCTGCTTACGATGATTTGTGGGCATTGACGACGTCGTTCAGTAGCTCTGTCAAGAGGAGTAAGCGTCGGATCTGGGTAGGTGACTCGGCGATTGCGTGTTGTACAGACACTGATAGCGGTCACGTTGCAGAATACAAAGTACGTACCTCGTTCGGAGTGCAAGACGTGTGCTCACGAGCGACGTCTCGCAGCGGGTATGTGTATCGCTGCTCGTCAGTGGTTTTCCGAGTCCGGGTATGTGATGGTGCACCTGTACGCGATGTGCGCGCTGACGATCACGGGAGAGAGTGCACAGAGACAGTTGACGGGACAGCTATTGCGGCCGGTGTTGCAACGGACAAACGAGAGGGCAGTGAAGGCGGCCGTTGGTGTGTTGTGCGCCGGTGTGAGCACGCGGGCAACTGGATGGAGGAGTGACGTACAAGCGGCCGACTGTATTGCTGTAGAAGACTGCTGCGGGAGTGCGGAGGCGTGGACGGCCAGCCAAGGGGGCGACCGAGAGGTCCAACAGACAGCAGAGCGAGCCGCAGTCAAGCGAGGGCGAGACCGATCGACCGACCGACCAGCGAGTGCGCGCGTCAACGGCAAGCAGAGCGCATGTTGAGACGCAATGACAGAGCGCGGCTGACAGCCGGTCGTGCGCGCACGTCGCATGGACCGTGCAGACGAAGGCGTCGTGTTCGGATGACCTGAGATCGCCAGCATGCATCCCGCCACTCCTGCTGAGCAACGTCTGCTCGCGATCGATGCAATCGGGCAGTCACCGGGTGTCCGCGGTGAGATCTCGATGTTGCTTACCGCACCACGTTCGCTGATGACAGCCCCAGTGCGTTCCGCGAGCGTGGATATCGTGCGAACTCGTCAGCGCTGCACAACACTTGCGCGTCCGATGGACGGGAATACACGCACCTGCCGTTGTCGGCGCGTATATGACCGTTCCCACTGGTGCCGCCCGTGCTGACCGTATACCCCACAGGCTCTGAGCACTGCGCACTCGGTCGCCCAGATCTTGACACGCGTTGTACACAGCAATCGTGTGCCCGCGGTCACGCATGCTGGGACTGTGCGCGCGCTTCCCGTCGTGTCGATTCTTCAGTGGTCAGCCGAACATCATGCGCCGATACCCTGATGTTCCTTACACGGTGCGTGTGCCGCGCACGTCCGCTCCGCACGCGACGTACTGACCGGGGTCTGTTCCTAGCTCGCGCCCACACCAGGGCCTGCGCTTGCCACCGCCGCAGTTGGCCGTCCGCGTCCCTGCGCACCCGCGCACCCGCGCATCCACGCATCCACACAACGTATGTGTCTGGGCTCCTGTCTCTGACAGCGCCGCGGCTGAC
Organism: Postia placenta MAD-698-R-SB12; assembly: GCF_002117355.1. Lineage (NCBI taxonomy): Eukaryota > Fungi > Basidiomycota > Agaricomycetes > Polyporales > Adustoporiaceae > Rhodonia > Rhodonia placenta. The sequence continues at coordinate 1,342,516 of NW_020169832.1, read as the reverse complement.
CGCCGGTGCCACAGCATCGCCGTGCCGCCCTTGCTACCAGATACGACGCGGCGTTCCACACGCCCCTGCCCGTCTGGTCATTCTCGCTCGCATTGGAGGCGGACGCTAGCAGCCGCTCGGGGCGCGCTGGCGAAATCGTGCGGGACTTGAAGCGCGCGCGCGCGTAGGGACTCGCAGGTGGTAGGTTCCGGGCTCCGGGATGCTTGCGGTGGCGCATTCCGTACAGGCTAGGCGTCCGCGCAATCGTTGAGACGCGCCCGCTGAGATACCCGCCGCGTGAAGTAGCCAAGAGACGATTAACGCTGTCCGGACGTCGGGCAGGTAGCTGCGCGCGGCCTCATTCCATCAACATAGCGGCCGCGTGATCGTCAAGCGACCGCCGTTAGATACCCGCCGCGGGAGAAGACGAAGCGGCGCGGGTGTGAATGTGTGCGTCCGCGTCCGACGGATTATGTCGACTATGCCCGGGCTCGGCCCAGCGTGGCGTTGTTATTTCTGCGTGCCTGGACACGCTGTACAGACGCAAAGCTTACCGAAGCTGTTCAGCGCACGCAAAGCGCGGGCAAAGCAAATGTGCGAGAGATCATCCTTTGCTGAACCCGGTCCGTTGCGTTGTGCGTCAGACGTAGTTTGGCGGCGCGGGCGATGTGTGACCGATCGACGGCGCCCGACACCGCGGACGATTCGTGTCCTGGTCGCTGCTCTGACGCACCGGCGGCGGCGGCGGGTGGATGGAGGCGCACTGGGGCAGTCGTCGGACGGCGGACGGCGGGCGAAGCGAGCTGTCAGGGACATGAAAGAGGCGAGATGGTCAGTAGACAGGTAGCGAGAGATGTACGCGTGTGAGTAGAGACTGACCGGGAATAAAGGAACGCTCGGCGTACCCACGCGCGTTGTGTGTGCTGCGCGCGAAGTGAGTGCGATGGCGCGGGACAACGACGGCACGCACGGACAGGATTCCCTGAGATCAGGCTGTGCGTCCGGCGCGGGCGCGTTACTTGCAGCTGACGGGGTGCACAGGATGCTGGGGCGAACGGACGCTGCTCGAGGTCTTCGCCGTGCCCTGCAGTCTCCGCCTTGTGCGTCTGAATCTCGCTCCTCTGGCGGCACGCTCGCGGTGCCGGTCGTCGTTTCCTTGACGCGGGTAGGATGTTGTCTACTGCTCGT
>NW_020169832.1:1270785-1335281 GCF_002117355.1 Postia placenta MAD-698-R-SB12 | reverse complement strand
CCTCCATCAGAGCGATCCTCTGACCACGTCCTCGACCACCTCCGCACACTCATTGACGACCCGCCAGCATGGCGCGCCGAGCTCACGTCCCTCGACGCTGCGGGCTACGTCCCCGAGATCGTCTTTGTCGACGCGGGGCTCGTGACGACGCTGAATGACAAGAACCGCACGAACTTCCTCGACCTGTTCCGCGCGGTCGCCGAGTTCGACGGGTACCGCGCGGGGACGCTGATGGTGGAGCGCTGCCGCACGCCGCAGCTCGCGGTGGACGCGGAGATGTTCGCGCTGCGCATGCAGCACATCGTGTTGAACGTGAAGCGCAAGACGTTCTCGCTCGGGCAGATCAAGATCTCGGACATCCTCACGGCGGTGCTGCGCGCGGTGCGCCAGCACCACGTCAAGATGGAGGCGGACTTTGTGAACACGGTCATCTCGATCCTGCTGCTGGAGGGCATCGGGCGCCAGCTGGACCCCGGGCTCGACCTGTTCAAGAGCGCGCTGCCGATCTTGCGGCAGCTCGGGAGGCAGATGTCGACGCAGGAGACGATCGCGAGCATGCCGGCGGGGAATCTGGGCGCATTCTTGAAGGTGAGGCGAACGGCATCTGATCTGATTCCTGGTGTCCGGCTCTGAACTGTGGTTCTCAGGTGTGGGTGTACATGGAGGCCCGGGAGCTGGCAAATTCAGCATTGATAGACGCGGACAAGCTGGTCATGTATGACTGGTGAGCGTTTTGACAGCGCGCACATGGGTGCACGAACTGATCAGCCGTGTTTGCACAGGCTTACACCCAACATATAGAGCAATGGTGGCAATATTGTACATTGAACACACATTGGACTCATCCATACATCAGTAGATGGAATGCATTACGAAACAAAGTATAATGCACACGCAGCTGACTCGGACGGCACCCGATCGCGAGGTAAATCCATGCGATACATGTAAATGATCGACGGTCCACGATAATACAATTTCACGGCTTTCTCTTCTAATGACACATACAGTTACGTCTATCGGACCGTCTACGCTGTATTCGGTGTGATTACAGTAGGCCAAGCTCGCTCATATTGGTTTGCTGGTTTCACAGCGACACCCAGTTTCTGTGCAGCGAGGATCGGCCAGTGTGGGTCTCGCATGAGCTCCCGCGCGAGGAAGACGACATCGGCCTTGCCCTCATTGAGGTAGGACTCGGCCTGCTCGGGCTCCGTGATCAAGCCCACCGCACCAATCGGCAGGTTGGGGTAGGCCTTCTTCAGCTGTTCGGCGAAAGGGACCTATGCCGCATTCTCTCAGCATTGTGCGCGTCGGGCAAGTGCAGGGAAGGGGAAGGAGGGTTTACCTGGTAGCCAGGCCCGAGTGGGATCTGCTGCTGCGCCCAGAGTCCGCCCGTGCTGCAGTCGATCAGGTCGACGCCGAGCTTCTGCAGCTCGCCGGCGAACACCTTGGACTGTTCGATGCCCCACTGCGTCCAGGTGCCGTCGGGCGCCTGCTCGGGGCCCTCCGCCCAGTCTGTCGCGCTGATGCGCACGAAGAGCGGCTTGTCCCACGCGGCGCGCGCGCGCGCGATGAGGCGGAGCGGCCAGCGCATGCGGTTCGCGAGCGGCTGGCCGCCGTACGCGTCGGCGCGCGTGTTGGACAGCGGCGAGAGGAACGAGTGCAGGAGGTACCCGTGCGCGCCGTGGAACTCGATGAAGTCGACTGCGGGGGGTGGTCAGCGGGCGGTCAGCGGTGGGGCGGGAACGGGGAGCAATGCGCACAGCCGATGGTCTTGCAGCGTTCGACGGCTTTCAGCCAGGCGTCCTCGACGTACTGCATATGCGCCTCGTCCATGGCCTTCGGCGTCGGATAGTCCGGGGCGAATGGGATGTCGCTGGGGCCGTACACTACCGCGCGACGATGTCATTGCACTGAATTCTCAGCGTCGGAGTATGTCGCATCGTACCTTCGTCGGGCCATCCACCGTCTTCCTTGGGCGCGACCCAGGAGCTTGCAACACGAGTGTGGGCCGGGTCGGAGTGCACCCAAGGAGGAAGCGTGGAGGCCTTCCTGCCTGCGTGCCCCAGCTGCACGCCGATCAGAGTTCTGTGTGCATGGGCAAACTTCACGATACGCTGGAGCGGGGCGATCTGGCTGTCTGCCCAGAGTCCCTATGCATCATGAAGTCAGAGCCTACACAGGCGGGCGAGCGGTTGGGAAGGCGTACGGCATCCTGAGGGGAGATTCGGCCTTCAGGAACCGGAGAGGTTGCTTCCATGCAGATAGCCCCGGCGCCGCGGGTCGCGAATCCCTGCCGTGAGACCAACTCTGTCATCTTGACGCTAAAACGGAGTGCGCGCCTGAACTTACGCCGATGTGCACCAGGTGCCAGTCCGTCGCATGGCCGTTGTCCGAGCTGTACTGGCACATCGGGGACTGAACGCTGCCATGTCAAGAAGGTACCGCTCTCGATGGGGCAGCGTTTGCTACTCACGACGAAGATCCTGTTCTTGAAGGTTGTCCCCCGAATGGTCAGCGGCTGGAACAATTTGGGTAGTTTGGCGTTTTGGGGATAGACAGTCTGAAATCGCGCGTGAGGTGCAGAGCTCCTTGGGCACTATGTGATGCGGGACTGACCCCGGGATATGTTGCACCAATCACAGGTTCGTTGCTCGGATAGAACTGGCCCGCTTCCTGTACTGAGGCCATGCTGGTAGAGTAACTTTGGCGTGATAGGGTGTATCACACTGCGAACAGACCAGGAGACAGAGCGGGTGAGAGTGTGGTTGAAAGCGACTGAGAGCATTTGTACCAACGCTGAGGCGCTGACAAACCGACAGTGATTGCGACATGTAATCGAGACGGGTGATCGTAAACCATTCGATCGCATCGACGATATGTACGCGCTACGTCATATTTTGGCGCCCACACCCATGGGACATCCAGTATCGCTCGTCCAGAGGTTTTACCGACAAGCAACCATGCCCTCTTACGTCCACCGCGTCTTCGTGCAGGCAGTGCAGACCGAGGAGCCAGACGCCTCGCTCACACAGTCCACGTCGCCCCCGATCAAGTCGTCCTCGGGAACAGGCTACATCGGCAAGATAGGCAGTCCCAGCGAGGCAGAACAATACATCGGCGAGGCGGAGTCCCTGAGAGCAATGCACGTCGCGGCACCGGGCATTGCGCCGCGCGTGGTAGCATGCGGCGTCATCGACAAAGATGCAGCAGAGATGGACAGCGACGTTGGCAGGCCATACTTCCTATCAGAGTTCAGGGACATGGGCCCCCTGACAGATAGTGCCGCTAAGGTTCTCGCCGAGAGGCTGGCGACGGAGATGCACACCTACAAGAGCACTAACGGTTTCGGGATCCATGTCCCAACGTACTGTGGCCGGACCCGACAGGCGAATGGCTGGTTTGAATCTTGGGACAAGTGTTTCGACGCGCTGATCGGCGGCTTGCTCAATTCGCTCAAGAAGAGAGGTAGATACGAGCACCTGTGTAATCAAGGGGAAGATATTCGTCGGCGGTGCGTCGCGGGATCATCAAGCGCACTGCAGGTGCCCTAACGCATTGGTCAGCGTGATCCCTTCTCTCCTAGGCCAGCTTGTCGTGCAGCCCGTCCTGCTGCACGGCGACTTATGGGTAAGCAGCACTATACATTAGATTGCCAGTGCGGCTGTTGACCGTTTTCAACCAGAGCGGGAATACTGGGACAGACAAAAAATCAGGGAAACCAGTGATCTACGACCCGTCATCTTATTTCGGACATAATGAGGCCGAGTAAGTGGAGGGTTCGATACTCCTGAAGGGTCCTCTCATAGGTTTTATACTTGCAGTCTCGCAATCGCAAGGATCTTCGGAGGCTTCCCGCAGTCATTTTTCGAGACATACCACGAATACCTGCCGAAGTCAGAACCAGAAGATCAATACGAGCTACGCGGTGACCTGTACGAGCTGTATCACTACCTGAACCACACTGTCTTGTTTGGGGTGTGTAGCAATATTTATGATCACCGAGATGACATCAAGCGTTGATCGCGCATACCCAGGGTTCCTACGCTGGCAGCGCAAAGCAAATCATGGACAGATTGCTCAAAGCTGTTCCGGTTTGATTTGCTGCAAGGCAAACTGGAACGTTTGGTGATGGCCGCCAGTAGTCGAGTTGCATTAATTGATTACATGCACTTGTGCTCTGAAAGGATTTTCACGCGAAAGCATGACTGTCAGGTCGATGTGTGTAAGCAATCAAGTAGGAGCCAAATAAGAAATGGGCAGAAGGCATACGAGCGCTGCTTCGATCTTACGAGCGTCAAAGCCATTGTGCAACAAGTACAAACAAACGCAAAGATTGGTCAGCGCCCAACGGAACACACAGCTGTGGCGACGCCCATGGCCATCTCTTGTCGGTACTTCTCCTCGCCGCGTCTCTGAAACCGTCTGCCTAGCCCGTCTGTCTGCTGTTTTGCTGTGCTTGATATTTACCTTTGCTGCTCGTCGTCTACGGTCACGGCCCACGGTTAGAACTTAAAAATGAGCCAAGGTTTGTGCAGCTGAAGCACTCTTGTCGTAGCTGCTGAACGGTCTGTTATCGGCCGCAGACTTTGAGCCTTCTCAGAGCGCGTACTATGACGAGACAGGATACGGGCTGGATGACGAGGAGGAGTACGAGGAGATCACCCAGGAGGATTGTTGGACGGTCATCTCGAGCTTTTTCGACCAGAAGGGCCTGGTTCGGCAGCAGCTCGACTCCTTCGACGAATTCGTCCAGAACACTATGCAGGAGCTGGTAGATGAAAATGCTGAACTCATCCTCGATCAGAACGACCAGCATACCGGACACGCGGGCGACGTGAATCGGCGCTATGAGATCAAGTTCGGGCAGATTTATCTGTCAAGACCAACGGTGACGGAGGCGGATGGCTCTGTCGTGCCTGTTTTCCCGCAGGAGGCTCGGCTCCGAAATTTGACCTACTCAGCGCCCTTGTACATTGAGATGAAGAAACAGATCATGATTGGGAGGGAGGACCCAGACAGCCTCACAGGCGACATGATTTGGGAGCCCGAGGTGGAAGAGAATCCTGAGGATACGAGGAAGGTGTGGATTGGCAAGGTGCGTAGCTGAGTACTCTCCTCATACCCGGCTGCTGAGCCTTGCACGACCTGTAGGTGCCAATCATGCTCCGGTCATCATTCTGCATCCTGCATGAACTGAGCGACGAGGAGCTTTACGACCTCAATGAATGTCCCTTCGACTCAGGAGGGTATTTCATCATTAACGGCTCCGAGAAAGTGTTGATCGCGCAAGAGCGCATGGCTACAAACCATGTCTACGTCTTCGCCAAAGCCCAGCCATCACCTGTCAGCTTCCTTGCGGAGATCCGTAGTGCTGTAGAACGGGGTGGAAAGACCATCAGTCAGTTCCAGGTCAAACTCTACCATCGAAACCAGGAGCGTTCGGTAAGACTTGACTGACTTGCAGCAAACATTGTGCATATGCTAAATGGTACGTAGTTGGGCAACGTCATGAAGGCGACGATTCCCTACATCAAGGTTGACATTCCCATCTGGGTTGTCTTCCGTGCGCTCGGTGTCATTTCCGATCGCGATATTCTCGAGCATATCTGCTACGACATGCAAGACGCCCAAATGCTCGAGATGCTCAAGCCATGTATTGACGACGGTTTTGTAATTCAGGATCGCGAGGTCAGTCAATTACTCACGCTTCTCCCTCCAATCCACATGCGTTGACACTGGTTTAGGTCGCCTTGGACTTCATTGGAAACCGTGGTACAACCACTGGCTTGAACCGTGAGCGCCGTTTGCGATACGCGCAGGAGATTTTGCAGAAGGAGATGTTACCTCACATCTCAATGGCGGAGGGTTCCGAGTCAAAGAAGGCGTACTTCTTTGGTTACATGATCCATCGGTTGCTGCTCGCGGCCATGGAACGCAGAGATCTCGACGACCGTGACCACTTCGGCAAAAAGAGGCTGGATCTTGCTGGTCCCCTGCTTGCCAACCTGTTCCGCATGCTCTTCCGGAAGTTGACCAAGGACGTGTACCGGTATCTGCAGAAGGTTAGTGTACTCCGTTGAGTGTCCGCACAACCATGTGCTCACGTCTAACCCCACCTAAGTGTGTCGAGACACACAAGGAATTTAACTTGAACCTCGCTGTTAAGCACAATACGATCACGAATGGCTTGAAGTATTCGCTCGCTACGGGCAACTGGGGAGACCAGAAGAAGTCTATGGCGTCCAAAGCTGGTGTCTCTCAAGTGCTCAACAGGTACACATACGCGTCCACGCTATCACACTTGCGTCGGTGTAACACGCCCTTGGGACGAGAAGGCAAGATTGCGAAACCGCGTCAATTGCACAACACGCACTGGGGCATGGTGTGTCCTGCCGAGACACCCGAAGGACAAGCTTGTGGTCTTGTCAAAAATCTGTCACTCATGTCTTGTATATCGGTCGGTTCACTATCCGCCCCTGTGATTGAGTTCTTGGAGGAGTGGGGTCTTGAATCACTGGAAGAAAACGCCCACTCGGCGACGCCATGCACAAAAGTCTTCGTCAATGGAGTATGGATGGGTGTACATCGGGACCCGGCAAACTTGGTCAAGACGATCAAGAAGCTTCGTCGGAAGGACGACATCAGCCCCGAGGTGTCCGTCGTGCGAGACATCCGCGAGCGAGAGCTGCGCCTCTACACGGATGCAGGACGTGTCTGCCGACCATTGTTCATCGTCGAGAACCAACAGCTATTACTTTCGAAGAAGCACATTAAGTACATCAACGATGGGCACGACGACGAGGACAAGGTGTACAAGTGGGATCAGCTGGTGAAGGGAGGGGTGATCGAGCTTTTGGACGCCGAGGAAGAGGAGACCGTCATGATCTGTATGACACCTGAGGACCTCGAGAACTCGCGGCTGCAGTCCACTGGCGTGGACCCACATGCAAATGACGGCGACTTTGATCCTGCCGCGCGGCTGAAGGCCAGTACTAGTGCACACACCTGGACACACTGCGAGATTCACCCCAGTATGATTCTGGGTGTATGTGCTAGTATCATTCCGTTCCCCGATCATAATCAGGTCAGTCCGCGGTCTGCTTGGCTTGATACTTCGACTAACCGTTCTCCAGTCGCCTCGTAATACTTACCAGTCCGCTATGGGTAAGCAAGCGATGGGTATCTACTTGACGAACTTCCTCGTCCGGATGGACACGATGGCGAATATCCTCTACTATCCCCAGAAACCTCTGGCAACGACTCGCTCTATGGAGTACCTCCGCTTCCGAGAACTTCCCGCCGGTCAGAACGCCGTTGTTGCTATCCTGTGCTACAGCGGATACAATCAAGAAGATTCCGTCATCATGAATCAAAGTTCTATTGACCGCGGGTTGTTCCGCAGCATGTACTACCGAAGCTACATGGATCTGGAGAAGAAGAGTGGAGTGCAGCAGCTCGAGGAGTTCGAGAAGCCCACGCGAGATTCCACTCTTCGCATGAAGCACGGGACGTACGACAAGCTCGAGGATGATGGGCTCATCGCGCCTGGAACCGGTGTCAACGGAGAGGACATCATCATCGGTAAGACGGCTCCTATCCCTCCTGACAGTGAAGAGCTGGGCCAGCGCACACGATCGCACACGAAGCGGGATGTTTCTACGCCGCTGAAGAGCACGGAAAGTGGCATTATCGACCAAGTCTTGATCACGACAAATGCCGAGGGTCAGAAGTTCGTCAAGATTCGTGTGCGATCCACTCGTGTCCCCCAGATTGGCGACAAGTTCGCATCACGTCATGGTCAGAAGGGTACCATTGGTATCACGTACCGTCAAGAGGACATGCCCTTCACCGCGGAAGGCATCACACCTGATATCATCATTAATCCTCACGCCATTCCATCTCGTATGACAATTGGGCATTTGGTTGAGTGTCTCTTGTCGAAGGTCGCGACACTGATCGGAAACGAAGGTGACGCTACACCCTTCACAGACCTGACGGTCGAATCGGTATCGCAGTTCCTACGCCAGAAGGGGTATCACTCACGTGGACTGGAGATCATGTACCACGGACACACAGGACGCAAGTTGCAGGCGCAGGTCTACTTGGGTCCCACATACTATCAGCGTCTGAAGCACATGGTGGACGACAAGATCCACTCTCGTGCGAGAGGTCCTGTTCAAATCCTCACACGTCAGCCGGTCGAGGGTCGTAGTCGCGACGGTGGTCTTCGTTTCGGAGAGATGGAGCGTGATTGTATGATCTCGCATGGTGTTGCTGCCTTCCTGAAGGAGCGTCTCTTCGAGGCCAGTGACGCTTACCGGTTACATGTTTGCGACATGTGAGCAATTTGCTCTTTATTGTCCGGCCCTGATTTGTCATTTAATGTTCTTTTAACAGTTGCGGGCTCACTGCGATCGCAAATCTCGTGAGTCGTCCTTATTCGTTGTTGCACAGCGGTGTCCTAATTCTTTTGGCAGAAAAAACAAACATTCGAGTGCCGATCGTGCAAAAACAAGACGGCGTGTTCACAGCTTTACATTCCTTATGCTGCCAAGCTGCTGTTCCAGGTATGCATTTGTCAAGAACAGCTGTCTGCATTTACTCACACTTCATTCTTCTAGGAACTGCAAAGTATGAACATCGCAGCCCGTCTTTACACTGTGTCCACAGGGCGTATCAGGGATTGAGATCTCATACGGACGCTCAGATGTTTTGCATGTATACTACAGATGATTGTTCTAATGTAGCGCGATGAGAAAGTGTAGTTTAATCGTCCTTCATCAACCCCTCCCGCTCATGGTCCTCGCCATCTGCGTGGTCCGCTCCTGTTCGACGCTTCTTAGCACTGACAGAGTCATCGTCATCGGCATCTTCATCTCCGATGTCGAAGACGACCGCGTCCTCTGCTATCGAGCCGTTCCCTCGGGTTCCAACGAGTGTAGCTGTATCGTCGTCGCCATCTACGATTGCTTGAGCATCCCCGCGGCGTTCAAGAGCTTCCAAGTCGTAATCCTCGGCGTCATCTGGATCCTGTGCAAGCTCGTCGAACATGGCCAGCGTAGATATCTAACAGGTTAGTGAACGCTCAGTTTGGAAATTCAGAAACCTATCTTCTGTTGTTTGGCGAGGGACGCCACAACCAGGCTATTGCCGCGAAATCCACCAGATACAAGAGCGCAAGCCAGCCATCGAGAAGCCACCACTGTACCTTCCATGACTTCGCGCCGTAGTCTGTATACGATCAGACACATTGGTGCTGAATCAAAGCAAACAACAAACCTTCGGCGAGACGTCCTGAGAATGTCAAAGATGAAACCACAAAGAAGATCGCAATAACAAGGACTGTCAGCAGGAGAATACGGTGCAGCCATCTGAACATCGAGAGCTTGTAATGCTGCTTGCGAGCGGCCAACTGTGTAATTGTGGCTGCAAGCCAGATTAGGTGATTATAGAAGGGGACCAAAGCGCGAGGTATTGCATACCGTTGAGTGCGTACAGAATCCAAAGCAGGAATCCGCTGAGGGTGAAAGCCAACGGGACCACAAAAAGCAATAAGATGAGTGCGGAAGTCGACTCAAGCTCGAGCTCGACGATGCCAACAGCGTACAACACTGCGCAAAGTGGGTGAGCTCATGTCGTCTATAGCTACTGGCGCAACTGTACACACCTCCAAAGAGGAAGTGCGCAACAGCAAGCACTTGGCACTTGATCATTGTTTTGCCCAAGTTTTCCCTCACAACGCTAAGTCCTAGAGAGACAACAAGTAGCAGGAAAAATGACAGGGCATTCCTGCCGGCGTCCAAAATGGCGACTAGGAATGGCGTCAAATCATGCAGTCGCACATTCCAGCACTCTAGACTCACCAACAATGAGGAAGACCGTGGATGCTGCACCTCTTCCGTGTGCATTGAGATACCGATAGTACGCTGTATGCGGATGTTAGGTAATGTTTGACTGGACCTCATCTCATCTCATACCCCAGTTTGCTACCATCTCAATAATCAAGAAACCGAGCAGGCTGGATAGGTAGTACTGGTCCTTGTATTGAGCCACGAAATGCATACGAAAATGGTGCGCATACCTGGATGGGAAGGAGATCCTGGAGGTTCTTGTAGCAGAGCCATGACCATCCACATGCGACCACCGCATATATGATGAACATTGCAAAGTAGAACTTGCGTGTGAAAAGTCAATACCACCCTGATCTGCCGCATAAGTCGAGCTTACGTTGACTTTGGGATAGTCTGTTGCGGGCAGCTTGCCATCGAATTTGTTGCGAAAGAATACAGTGCCAGTATAAGTAGGATGGTAAGGAACGTCGGTAGAAGCCTGTCGGGCAGTATTTGGGAGAACAGTGACAGGAACAATTGCTGTGCATTTCGAGCATTGCGGTCAGGACGAATAAGCTTGCATTAATGATCACACCAGCGCACCAACACAGTAGTATCCAGTCTTGCGCACTTTGTATTGAATTGGCTGAGTGTAAGACAAAATACCGGAAGGGCTCGGATTCAAAGCGTCGTCGCGCCTTAAATGCACACCAGACGCGACACCACGACGCCAAGGGCTAGTGTAGTTTCCCTTGGGAGGGGTTGGATTGCCCTCCGGGTTATCCCAGAAACCACTGGACGCAACGTCCGAAGACTCCGACATTCTGGAAGCGGTTCCATTTCGGGGGAAGCTCACTCTTGCTGACCAGAAGCTTGTCTCATTAAGCGACTTGCTCTCCGGCAGGTCTACAATAAATCTTCCGAGCTGGGAGTTGATGCAATAACCACCTCTAACCGCATCAGAAGTGCAGACGTATGTTTTCTGCTATGCACCTTCCGTTGAACGCGAGGCGAGCGGAAGTATGAACCATCACTCACAGGCATGTCGTTCACTGTCGATGTTACCTTCCCGAGGAATGGCATGTCACCCCACTCGTAAATGACCATTGCCAGCTGGCCTTGCGAAGAACTGTCGAAGGTGGCTGTGGACTACTCAGCATGGCCCTGCGGGTAAGCTCGCGAGACGCATACCGTTGATGAACGTGTTCTGGTTCGCCCACATTCCCGAACATATTTGGCGGTCATAGTCTTTGTCAGACACCGGGACCTCGTAGGCTGATACAGACAGGGAGAGAAAAGAAACAGAGAATAGGAAGAGCCACGGGCAGTGAGGGAGCAACATCGCGGCAGAGGAAGCGTGCGTACAGGGACGCTATTGACGCCTGTTGTCCGCAACCGTCTCCTTTAGCTCTCTCCGCAGGTATCCCACCACCGGCACCTGCGCAGCTTCCGACACCGTCTGCGTGTTGTCTCTGCGCATAGTAGCTCTCTAGCAGGCTCTACAACACCCACACTCTGCCCCCATGCTCGGAGATGACGAGGATGTCTTTGACAGCGTAACTTGGGAGACCCCTGCCGCGCCTTCGCATGACGCCGGCATCTCCGCTACTAGAGGCTACCGGCAGAATACCTCTGAGAGCGACGAGGACAGAGGGCCTCACGACCCGAAGTGGGAGGGTTATCTTATTACAAGCGTGAAAGACCCAGTCAAGGAGCTCGCCGAAACCAAAGACGCATATGTCTCGTATCTAGTCACTGCTAAGGTGAATGACTCTACTACTTGAGCGCGCTCGCGTTCTGACAGGGATCCTAAGACCAACTTGCCTATTTACTCTGCCCCGGCTCCTTCCTCGCGAAGACGTTTCCAAGACTTTGTCTTCCTACGGGACCATCTGGCACGAGACTTTCCAGCATGTGTCGTCCCCCCTCTGCCTGACAAGCACAGACTTGGTGTGTAGTCACTCAGAACTTAACAAGGATGGTCGCTAAACATTTCACTATAGAGTATGTCACGGGTGATAGGTTTAGTCCAGAGTTTATGGAACGACGCCGCTTAGAGTAAGGCTCATCGTATATTGTGTGTGGTCATGGTTGACCCCTCTCAAGCCTCCACCGCTTTCTGCAGCGTCTCTCAAGGCATCCAACTCTTCAGCGAAGTACCCTGCTTCGTGCCTTCTTCGAGTCGACAGAATGGGTCAGTTAGGCTTACCACACATTCATATTAGATGCTGAAGTTGTTTCCAGCATGTGATCATGCATCAACATGTTGCACACCCGCCAGGTCCTGAGGCTTCAGGCGTCATTGATACCATCTCCGATACCCTCCTGAACGCGTTTTCTCGAGTGCGCAAGCCTGACGAACGTTTCCTTTCGATGCGTGAGTCGGTCGACAAGTTCGAGGAAGGCTTGTCGCAGTCGGAGCGTCTTTGGACCCGCGTGCGGAACCGAACTAATGGTGAGTCTGTCTTCTTCCCCAATGCCCACTTTGGGCTTGCTTTCGTGTGCGAATGTCTGAGGCTGAAAGAGATGGCGGTGCGGAACCCGGAGAAGATCTCACGGGCGATTATCACGACCTTGCCGTCGCTGTGCAGGGTCTGGGATTCCTGGAATCAGGAATCACGGACCCGCTCAACCACTTCTCGAATACGCTGTTGGAGTTCTCGGCTCTCCTGCGGCACACCGTAAGTTCTGCGATCTACGCACGAGCGTCGCCGATGATGAACTCCCCGCCGTTAGACACACACGACGACGGACCCTCTCCTGGTGCACTTGCACTCTCTATTAACCTATTCGCACGCGAATCGTGCGGTCCTCAAGCTTCGCGACCAGAAACAGATGGATTTCGAGGAGCTGTCCGATTATTTGTCTGGCGTAACCACTGAGCGGGACCGTCTCGCCGCCGTAATCAACGGTCATGCAGGCAGCACTGGTCTAGGGATTGGGGCATACCTCAAGGACCGGGTAGACGCTCTGCGCGGAGCTGATGACGATAGGAGCCGCGTCGAGAAGATGCGGAAGCTCGACGGTAGGATCAAGGAGGTTGGTACTCATTATTCGTAAGGTATACTGTCCGCAAACGGCTGACTATTGCGCGATAAGCTGCAAGATGCTGTCACGACGGCACACGAGACGTCGGATGCCTTTAGTGACGAGGTCCTCCGGGAACAGACCGTCTTCCAACACGCTAAGGAGACGGAAATGAAGGAGATGCTTGGTAACCTCGCAGATGGTCAGATTGAATTCTACAAGGCGGTATGTACGATCCATATCACCTATGGAAACATGTATTGATTTACAAACGTTGGTCGCGCACGAACGTTGAATCCGTCAGTCGATGGAGGAGTGGGAGCGTATTATACCTATTATTCAACGCATACGAGTGGACGTCCAATAATGTCTTGGAAGAATATTAGCAGGTTGCGGCTGGCTGAAAGTGTACTTCATAATTGGACATTGCAATGATGTTGTTATCGAATGGGCTGTCTAATCATACCTAGTACTGAATTATCGAAGCAATATCCTCTTTCAAGATCGTATCTCGTTTGAAGTAATGGGTAGATAGTACAATGATGTCATCGGAACCACCTCCGGTAAGTTCTGACAGTGGACTGTAATATTCAAGTAGATTCAAGTAGCCCGTTATGACGCACGCCCCTTTCCCTTTCTCTGAGTGTCGTCTTCTCTATGAGTCTTGAGCTTCTCCTCTGACTCCTGTACCGCGAGAGACAACTATCGAATGAACGCATGAGGAGCCGATTCATACCGATCCACACACTATTTCACTTACGTTGATTATGCCAGTATCTACGGCGCGGATCATGTGCAGCTCTGCACTTTCTGACACGCTTGCCGTCGCATGCTGAGAGGGCGCCGGAATCCAGGGCGGAGGGTCCTAAAGTCAGGAATGAGCTTAGGCATAGCGTTCAAGGGCAAGATGCTACTGGATACCTCGTCGTGGGACGCGGCAGGGGCCTTTGTGTCCTGCAGTTCCAGCACAATCGCAAAAGAGAGCTCATCTGCATAAAGCAAGCCGTCACAGTTGGTGAAGATTGAAGACACGCTGATGCTACAGGGATTTACCGCCCATCTCTAGTTGGCCAAGCTGAGCTTCAATCATGTTGAGTTTGACTAGGAAAGACCGGAAATACTGTGCGAGAGACCTTGATGTCATGGCACCTTCTACACTGTAAAACTGAAGAATCAGTTAAAGCCTTACAAATAGCCAAAGGGGGGCAACCTTGTGTCTTTGTTGAACAATTCTACCTCGATCATGGTACTGACTGCGAAAATGAAACGTTCAAGTGCAATGTCTTCCTTATTCTTAATCACAACAACCACTTTATCAACATGTCCCTGAAGCAAGGAGGTGTATCAGGAGCGCGATTTGGTAGAAGTACTCTCTATTGGACCGACCAAAAGAAGTTCCTCTTCAATGGCTTTGACAGCACCGGAAATATACTCGTTCAGAGCCGGATGACGAGATTGATACACAGGAGTGTCATACTTCTTGCGTCGCACAAACAGATCAGCTGGGTAGATTTGGCGAACATAAAGAATGGTATGAATGGCAACTTCGACTGTCAACACTGGCAAGTGAGGAGATATATTCCTCGAAGCTGTGGCATGCTTACTAAATCCAGTCACTCCACGTAGAGCCTCTGAGCGAAGCATGCATGAGTATATAAGCAGTGTGGCTCCAGAGAGAAGGCTTACGGTTGAACGTCAGCGTGGGGTCATCAGACATTCTCGGTTCATGACCGCTGGTGGCGCAGACGAGACGCGACACCAATTGGCGCGGTTTAAAGAGACACCGTCACGTGCACCGCGTTCGAGCAACACATCGACAACGAATTTCGAAAGTTTAACCATTGCTACCGTAGCTGTCCGAAAGTGCTGTACACACATCGCTGCACTTGCAGTTATTTTACCGAGTAAGCATGATCCCCAGGATGTTCCGACACTGGCAATGTGACATCCCGGGCGTGACAAGCACATTAATAGTAGGGTCTCCGATAATGATGTCATGGAGCGATCGCCCACATATCGCGGTCTTTTGTGCTCTAGACAGTCTTTCCTGCTTGTTCACTTACTTGACTACCAAACGACATGATGTCTCTCGCAGACTACTCGTACGACCCGGGCGCCCTCAACGACAGTGACGACGGTGATCCTGGTCCATCTAACTTCAAGGGCATCAAACGGGGCAGTAGAGGTGCGTCAGCCCGTGGCGTTCTTTCGTGCTGCGCGTATTTAACTGCTCGGGTAGCTTGCGACAGATGTCGCAAACTCAAGAGCAAATGTGAAGCTACAAGCGGAAACAAGTGCAAGAACTGTGCTGCTGCAGGGACGCCCTGCACTTATCAGGGTATGCATATGGATTTTGCCTGTCGATACCTGAATTTCTGAAGCGGGAAATAGGCCCTTCTTTCAAACGAGGACCACCTAAGGGCTATATCCATGCTATCGAGCAGCGGTGGCATCAAGTCGAATGCATTCTCGGTTCTCTCATGGCCATCCCTCAAGCTCAGAACGTCGTTTCACAGCTGCGCGCCGATTCGTTTGCCAACTCCATACTCGACAGGGTTGACTCAGGTCCTTATGGTCCACGAGGCAGGGCACTCGAGCGACAAGGAGTAACCAGTGGAGACTTCTATGCAACCATCATGGGTGCACCCGAGGCTTCAAGAGACGACCGTCGCGTTCGGCGACAATCACGCATGACGCGTGAGATTGTTTCCAGCGAGAATCCGTCGGTGCTAGCGACCCCTACCAAAGATTGGCAGGATCAACTCATTCGCCGCCTCTCAGGAGGTCAGATTCCGGAATATCCCATCTCTCCCATACACACGAGCGCAAGTCCAGCATCTGCGTCTTCATCATCCTACCGGGGTATTTCTGAGGCTGTTGAGCCTGGCAGACAGAGAAGGAGGCTTGAAGGGTCGTACGTTCAGGATAGCTCGCCTTTACACCAGGGTATCTATGAAGGGGGCGGCGGCTCAGATGATTCATGTACGCCGATGCCACTTTGCGTGTTATGCTATGTACTTATGACATGTCATCTTGCTAGACTCTAATTGGGATGAGTTGGACGACACAGCTGATTCTTTCGGCCACTTGGCCCTCGACGACCACAAAGAGGTGCGCATTCTTTCGTTACTCTTTGCAGCATGCGAATGTCAACTCACAGCTACACATTTAACTAGATTCGTTACCATGGGCATGCGTCTGGTCTTCCCCTACTCGCTCGCAGTGATCGTGCAGAAGACTCAAAGGACATCGATGGACTATGGTACGCCCCAGGTGGCTTACATCATGAATTCGCTAACGCAGGCCTCTACACTATCACAAAAACCTTTTGATTGTTGATACCGAACTTGTGATTATTTTCGGTATACTGCTAGGAAATTCCCAACGCTCAAGGAGGAAGCCCGATCCGAGGATTCGACATTCTCAGTCTTCGATGCCGAAAATGACCCGAGAATAGCATTGCCATCCCTTGAGATACAGAGGCATCTCGTCCAGCTGTACTTCGTATATGTGCATCCTTTCTTTCCGGTGATACACAAGTCGCATTTCTTAGCCAACTTTCCAATGTAAGCTCCTCTCGCTCTGTATATCTTTGTTCTTCGCAGTTAACATTTTTCATCGTCTCCGGTTTAGACAAAACAGATCGGACAGCCAGATATTTGGCGGACAGCACCCGTCGGCGTCGGAGAGAATGCCAATGCAAAAGATCAACAAGCTACTCCTGCTTGCTATGTTCTCCGTTGCTGCACGGTATGCGGATCACAGGTTGGATAGCGTGTTAGGAGAGGACCTGCGAGCCGTAGGAGTTAAATGTGCGATAGGCGCGAGGGAGATATTGAGTGCGTAGGCCGCTGTGTGCTCCCTGCTGCCGCATGTGTCTATTAACCACACCTTCATTACAATTCAGATAATATTTTTCAGTACAGCCGGCCAGCTACCGTACAGGCACTTCTACTGCTTGGGATACGAGAGTTTGGGATAGGTATGACCAATTCACCACAAGGAGAACTTAGATCGCTGAAGGACTACAGGATCTATGGAACAAGGCTGGCTTTATACCGGTGAGTGCTGGCCATATACCTGTATGGACAAATCGTTCTCAAATGGCAACGTAGGCATGGCGTTGCGTATGGTAAGATCCGTTCCCTGATACCGTAGCTCTTCGCAGTAGCTGATAGCTATCGAATTAAAGGCTGTTGACCTTGGCATGAACCGTAATGCAGACAATTGGAAAGATCGCGGCAGGGATATCTTCACACCGGTTGAGAAACAACTCAGGAAACAGATATGGTGGTCATGCTGTATTACAGACAAGTAGGTACTTCTCATTCCGCAAACTATGGTCATCTGATTGTCACTCTCGCAGATTGTCCGCGATGTGGATGGGTACGCTCGTTTTGCAGTCTGTTCCTCCCTGATTAATGTTGATTTCTAACCACAGGCAGGCCTATCACTTTCCGTGCAAATGACTACTCTACGTTGAAGCCTGATATCACAGAGGTAAGGACATGGCAAATATAACCATCTGTTTTGTTGATAGTTAATGCGGTGTTTATAACATATTAAGGAGGACAATGAACTCTGGCAGCCATATCTACCCGATGCTCTCGGACCAGATTTTATGCCACGGCCAGCAATGACCATAAGCTGCTACCGGGACCAATGCGAGCTATGTGGGTCCCAGCGTACTGCTCATCAGTCATATCTGACAGCGCTAAACTACAAACAGCTATGATAATCACCGACATTATGGATCAGATATACCCTGTGCGGACGTCGAAGGACAAGCCACGACGTCAGTTGATGCAAGAGCTGGAGTACAGACTACACCACTGGTCCCTTAATCTGCCGCAGCACCTCAGGTACTCACCAGCGAGCGCCACTGTGACACCATTGTCACACATACTCGTCCTCCATATCGAGTATTACGCGGCAGTATTGCTACTGCATCGAGCCTTGTGCGTTGTAGTCTCTAGGCGCCTGCGTACTGCGAAGCTGATTGGCTGGCTCACCGTAGTATTCCACACGCTAATGGGTTGGTACAATCGTCGTGAAGTATTTCCAGTACTCACACGTACACAGAGGAATACACGACTCGGGAGCAGGAAACCTTCCAGGCGATACATTGCCCATGAAGTCCTTTGACATATGCCAAAGTGCGGCTGCGAATATCAGTGCCATTGGTGCGTATTCATCATGAAAGCCCCAAACGTTCTTGCTGAATTTATTACCAGTAACCGTTCTACACGAGAAGTATGGACTTGACAGGGCTCCATCGTTCTTGTCAATTTATCTTCAGAGTGCAGGGTGAGTATGACATAATCCATGTTGCGCCCTCTATGCTAACGTGCTCGGGCCCCATAGGATTATGCATGTCATCACGCGTAAGACTCAATAGATCATCTTGTCTCGGTGTATTGACTTAAGAGATGTATTAGTGACTAGACGTCCTCAGGACGCGCAAGCTACAATAGGCTTGAAGGAATGTATCGACGCGCTCCGCTACATGGAGGTACGTCTTGTCTTGTCTTGATGGCCAATCCTTGATATTTGCACAATAGGGTATCTGGCCTAGTGCGACTCGTGTGCGGAAACTCTTGGAAGGGGTCAAAGTCCTGCGAGATGAGGTGCCGATGTCCCTGCAGTCGCAACAGCAGCCTTCCAGACACAAGCGATCAGCAGAAGAAGCGCTAGGCGCCGACCAGGTCGAGCAGGGTCTGAGCCAGTCCACATACGAGAGAGCAGGCTACTCGCGCGAAGAAGTATCCCAACCCTCAGTAGCGCTCGAAGAAGACACGACCGCACGCTTCATGATGCAGACACTTGGTCTCGACGTACCTGGCCTAGACGCGTCTCCCTCTTACTACAGCGGATATCAATTTTGGCCGCACTCCGACTACGACGAAGGCATTATGCACGATGATACGATGGAAGTGCCCACCACCAGTCCCTCCACAAACCTCGCGGAGGGCACATTCTCGTTCTGTCAGCAGCAGCTTGTTCCAGAGTTCGTACAGGGTGTACACTACCCCATCCTAGACCCATCAAATCTATTCCCGCAAGGTCCACATCCCAACCGGAATCCTAGAGGAACACATGGTCCGGGATTGTGAGTTCCACAGGCGTTGGAGAGTTTATGCCAGTATTTGTCATCTTCCCGGGCTATCCGTTAATCATACTGCGATGTGACAGGATTGCCTACCATATATTCCAATCCTACGTTTTAGTCGTGTACTCTTGCGCGAGACTGACATTTTATACAATACGATACGGCAAATACAACGCTCGGCCTGATGCTATTGCGCTATGATGCGGCGATCGCCTATTATTAGTCTCAGATAGGGCCAGTTGTCTCAGATTCGACAACACAGAATATGCACGGAAAACGGAGTCTTGACCCAGAATGTTGAAACTCTGGTCAGATGCTTGACAGACCAAGCGAGGCCTATGAGGCGTCGTTGGGACGCACTCATGCTGCGTCGAGTACGCAGGGAAGATGCAGTGCGTTGAAGCACTGATCACTGTATGGCCAAGGCCTCGCAAGGTCAACGACACGTCGTTAAACGTGATCGTCTTGTCTGAAGCAATAGAAGCCGGATGCAGCGCGTTGAGCACTCATCCTCCATGGCAGATGTATGCGGCACCGATACGTGTCCGCGATGTCCAATAGAAAGCAGATGTAACGGGCAAGTGTCTTGCACGAAGGCAACATGGATCAGCCCCGGGAGGCCGTGAGCACGTCCTATGACGTGCCTGGCATGTCCGAGTTCGACGACGGAGGATACGGTGCGTTGAAGCACAGATCACGATGCCTGATCAGCCTCACGAGGCTAACGGCTAGCCCTTTTTTGGGCACGCCATTTAGGACCCATATGATATGTCAAGAGGAGGATCGGCGAAAGAATGGCGCAGATGCCCGCCAGGAGGACGTATGTCCAGCCAGTGCCCAAAGCACTCAGAATAAGATCGATGACTGATACGCATACTGCACCGGTGGAGGATCGCAGGAGATTGTTCTACTCGCAATGGTCAGCGAGTCACACCGTCTTTGAATCCAAGAATACCCACACAAGCTGACACTGAGGCGCTTTGGCCAGGCACGAGATCCACAGTCAGGGTCTGCGCGATATTCATCATGGCGATAGTAGCCCAGCCGACTGCCGAAGGCGTTAACGAGACAGCAACAAATGAGAACGAAGCTGCTCACAGAAGAACTGAAGAATCAGTGGAGCGGCTAGATTGGCGCCTTTGTCTATAGCCCAGCCTTGCCCGACGCAAGTAGCGACCAAAACAATGAGGTAGATGGGGGTTAGTCTCAAACGCGCATGTTCGATGGGGAATTTTTCGCTTGTCGCTACGTCTTCTTCTCTGGATCGCTTTTCAGGATCAAGTTCCTTCTCCGCAGCGGCGACTGCACGTTGTTTCAGCCTTCGGTATTCCCCGTCCAGTATGCGCCCTGTGATTACTCCTCCTATGAGCATGCCTCCTCCAATAGCCATGAAACATAAGCCAATTTCTGTCTCGTTGAGATGTGGGTATGTTGTCTGAAAGAGTGTGGAGATGCTCGTGATGACGCCGTAGAAGGTTGCGTTGACAATACCGTTGAAGAGAAGAAGGAGCGTGATGCCTGGAGAAAGAAAGAGGCCGAATGGATTGGTGAAACGACGTGGAGGAGATAGGGTGGTTGTATCCCGCTGGGTGGATTGCTGCCGGCCGCGCCCAATTACGGGAAGTAGAGGACGGCTAAATCGTAGAGGAGGAATGCTGCCGTCACCAACAATCGCGCGAAACGTTTCAGGCATGAAACTACAGCAAAATAAGCACGTTAGTAGTCATGCGATGCTGTCAGCATGACAAGTGCTCACAGTAGCATCACGATGAATGTGACACCAGACGCTATGACCAAGAACCAGAAGATGGACCTGCCGAAGGATGTGTATGAGTACAATATGAATTTGCGCACCATTCGTGAATAATTACCTCCAGCCAAGACCCTGTGTCAGAACCCCTCCAAGGACTGGTCCAATGCAAGGTCCGACCTATACACACCTCAGACACCAACAAAGCGAGAAGAGCACTTAAAGCTCACCATCGGTCCTACATTCCACATCCCGAAGTACAAACCACGCTCATGAGGCGCAGCTATATCAGCAACCACGCCAGCTCCTAATACGCTTCATCAACAAATGCGAAGATAAGTAAAACATCGAACCGTACCTAGAGCGACCGTACTGGCAGAACCCGCTGCTTGTGCACAACGAAGAACCATGAGCAGCCAGTAGGCATCGGTAGGCGTCAATGCCAATCCGACACAAGACAACGATAGTACTAGTATGCAAGCAAGGAACATTGGCCTTCGACCCCAGCGGTCGGCAAAAGTACCCCAGAACATGGGAGCTGAGGAAGATTTAGTCAACCATGCAGCCCAATGAAAAGGTGAAAAGGTGTAATGCAGACCCAGTGCCTGGACGACCATATAAACGGTCACAGTTAGATTGATGTCTTCAATCGACCGATGAAATGCCGCTGCTAGGGTGGGAATAGCAGGAAAATAGATGTTGGAAGTGAATGGACTACTCATATTCGCACATTTAGTGTCCCAATCATGAATCGGTATTGAGGGCGACCGACCTGAAAAGGCTTCCCAGAGCAGTCAAGGCTACGATAAACCATTTCTCGCTCGTAGTGAAAATGCTATACGGCTTCTCAGTTACAGCGCCGGCTTGCGCAACACATTGGGGGGCAACCCCTGTTCACGCAATCATGTTAGTAATTTCCAGCGCACATCAAGATCTCAAGGACTCGGAAAACAAACCTGTAGGCGACGCATTCTCAACATCCGGCAGGGCTTCGTGCTCTTGCTTCAGAGTATCGTGCGTAGACTGATTAAACATGTTCGTAAAGGTACAAGGTGAGTAATCGACCGAACGCTGAAAAGGTTGGGTTTATACGGCCTGCATGGGGCGCTTAATGAGCCGAACAACCCCATACCCCGCCCAAGGGGCAGGCGTACCGTTGATTTCTGATATCAACCCTTGTTAGTTTAGCGCTGGCCCCCGGTCACCGATTGGGTGGGGTATCCTCCTTATCTCTGATTAGATTGTCCATCCTGACGATCTGAGTATTGTATTTCGTCTCGCCAACTTACTCACTGGTCCTCCTATTGAGATTGAGGCTGCTCACTTTCAGCCATTCCTCAAAGCTTCATGATGGACCTTGATATTGTCATTGATGGGGATATCAGACAAGTTGGATCTTATTGCTACGAGAAGAACATGAACGGTTGTTGAGAAAAGACTTGCAGTATACTAATGAATTAGATAACTTGTGTTTTTTCATACAGGTAATTTTCCATTTACATTGCAACATACATAAATCATGCTGAAGTCACAGAGTTCGCAGTATATGTAGTACTTCTGAGAAAGTACGACGTGGAAAATCTGATTAGATTGCAAGATGGAATGGACATTCAAGACGAGATGGGCGCTCAAAATGTGAGACGAGCGCCCAAGAAGGGACAAGCGCCCAAGAGCTGCACTTGCTATTCCTCACTCACCAAGCATTGTCTCTCATACCGACAATTCAGACACACAGAAACCAAATGTATATCAGTTACATGATGTCGTGAAATTCCCGAAGCTCAATTCGAGGCTGTGCACTTGTAGGAAGTTGTTTACGGAAATCGAGCTGGATAGTTCAATCGGGGACCCCGGTCACCGACAGGGGCACTACCACCACTAGGGTTGGTGCCATAAATCAACGGTACGCCTGCCCCTTGACCCCGCCCGGCCAGCAAGACAAGGCGAGGACGTGGACCGGCATCGCTCTCGGCTTGGCTTTGCCTCGGAAGTCCCCGGGGCCGGCGATCAAGGTGCGCGCTCGGGCAAGCCAAGGCCAGGTAGGCCCTAAGGCTCGTATGCAGAGGACCGTATCTTTGTGCTCATTATTTATTCCTGAGACTCTAAGTTCTGAGCCAACCCTCGACAGAGACGATAATAGCCAACCGGAACAGGAAGAGCGATACAGGCGGTGCCCCTACAAATGGATTTAAGTCAACTTTAGGGATTAGTATGGCACACTGCGAATTCATCAGACCACACCCATGAACTCCTCCATGATGCTGTCGAGGCTCCACATATCTACCTCAAATTCAGAGTCGTAGTATACCGCGCGTACGTTCGGATAATTCTCGACAAGGAAATGCGACATCGCCCTGCCCTTCGCACTTGCAATAAGGATCGGTTTTGCAGTGTGCTCCTTGTCCAGCGACAAGGGATTAAACGTGCCCGAGCTCCACCGCAAGACGCTCTCCATCCTACGGAAACCATCCCAGGTTTGACTGACACTGTACACAGCCTGATCTGCCCAAAGGCGGATATATCCTTCCTCCTCACGCCCTTGCAGGGTGGTCCACCGGTTGAAACTCTCCTTCTGCGCAGTCGTCAATTTGTCGAAGACTTGCTCGCGCCAGAAACATTGTAGGCTCTTGCGGTCGCGCATCTTATAGCGCACGAGGAGCTCGATAATCCAGCGCAGCATGGTGGATGACATTGTTTTCGCAAAGAAAGAGGGGCCTACGCGCGACATCGAATTATACTGCTTGGGGGAGTATGGATTCCGCAGAAGCATGGATGCGACCTGGCGTCCATGGGGAAACTCGGCGTAAGACGCACAATACAAGATTTGCGCCGCCAAGCTACCGTACTCGATGCCGGATATGTACAGTTTGATGCTTGCAGTGTCCGGATGGAGGTGTTCAAGCAAGGCCGCCACATCGGACATGACACAGGCTGCGAACGATGTCGACTTCGGCGGACGGGAAGTGTTTCCCCAGCCAGGCAGCGTTGGCGCAATGTAGTGCACATCCCTTGCCAACAAGGCGGGCGAAAGGGCCAAGACGCGAATAGATCCGATGGCTATTGCCTCGTGGAAATGTAGGAAGACTGTCGAGCTGTTTGGATTTCCAGCATCGGTGTACGCTAGAGTACGGCCGTCTCGCAAGGTGAGGAATTGTTCGTCATCGCGCCATTTCGCATCGGTCGATGCCTCAGGAACCAGCCCATTATGCACTTGGACCTTGATACTCTACATACCCAGTGAGCTGACTGGCCAAACATCAATGGAGGTACGTACAGTAGACATCGTCCGGGAAGGCTGCAATAAGGCGGGAGCAACTTGGAGGGACTCGTGGGCGACTTGTGAATGACAACGACTGAGTAGCGCCGTGCAGGCCGCTTGTATTATCTCTCAGCCCCCATCTGTCAAACGGGTTGTCCAAATGAATTGGTTTGTGGCCGCAATCTCACCGGGCAGTATACACCGGTCTATTTCGTTATTGAGCCTGTCCAAATCTGCTCGTGAATAATGGTTTGCTGAGCCTCGGTCACACCAGGTCTCACCTAGCTTATCGGTCTCTGGAGCAGAGGCAAGCCACCTCGCGCCTGTTCTGACAGGCGAATCATGATGTTGTGATATAATTGCGGGCCAGCGCGTCACAACAGGGTGCCGTGCGTCGGTTAGAGAAGATAGGGTTTGAGATGATTATTCGTGAGTCATCTGAAGCGCTCTAAGCTACGAACCCCAATGCAGTATACAAGAAAGCGTGTCAGAGCAACGAGACAGATGTGAAGAGAACGTGCGATGCACTGTAGGCGTCTACGCTACGCCCGATCAGCCTCGCGGGCTTGCCGACGTGCTCTCCGACGTGCTCGCCACCGTGGACCGTAGTGGTACATGATAACCATGATGGGAGAGAAGAGCACGCAGATGCCCGCCAGCAGCACGTACGTCCAGCCGGCACCGAGAGCATTCAAGATGAGATCTATGACTGAGACGAGCGCTGCCCCGAGCGAACATCGCACAAGATTGTTCTATATAGGTGGTATGTGTGAGTGGGTTTTCTGTGTACGGAGAAGGGTACATACACAAGCCGTCACCGAGGCACTCTGGCCTGGCGCAAGGTCGACCACAAGAGTTTGCGTGATATTCATGGTGGCCACCGTTACCCAACCAACTGTGAAAGGTGAGCGAAACAGAAATGCGCACCACCGGGGTCTACTCACGGACAAACTGAAGAATCAAAGGAGCAGCTATATTGGCTTTCTTGTCCAACGCCCAGCCATAGCCGATGCATATCACGACGAAGATGCCGAGATAGAGCGGCATCAGCCTCAATCTCGCCCGTTCAATCGGGAAATGTTCCTCCTTCGTCACGTCTTCAGGTGACAGCCTTTTCTCCGGGTCGGTCTCCTTTTCTTGCGCAGCTAGCATCTGTCGCTTCGCCCTCTTGTACTCCTTGTCGACGAGGCGTCCGGTAAAGACGCCGCCGATGAGCATTCCCCCGCCGATGGCCAAGAAGCACAACCCAATTTCTGTCTCCGTGAGGTATGGATATGTCGTCTTGAACAGGGTGGAGATACTCGTGGTCACGCCATAGAACACAGCGTACACAATGCCGTTGAATAGCAGAAGAAGCGTGATGTCCGGGTAAAGGAAAAGGACGAACGGGTTGTTGAAGCGCCGCGGCGCAGGGCGAGTGGAGGGGTCTTGAGGCGTGACGTTTTGACGGCTGCGCCCGATGACGGGAATGAGGGGTAAGTATAGGCGTGGGGGAGGGACACTTCCATCGCCCACAAATGCGCGGAGAGTTTCCGGCATTAGTCTATACGAGCATTTCACGCTCAGTGTCGGAATGTTACGAGATTAGAAGCCCAACAGAAGACTCACAGGAGAATGGTTACGAAGCAAACCCCTGATGCGATGGCGAGGAACCAGAAGATTGAGCTGTATGAGCCCCTTTAGAGACCCACAATAAAAGTACCCACTCAGTCACTTACCGCCAGCCCAGCCCTTGTGCTAGGACACCCCCAAGAACAGGACCGATACATGGCCCTACCTGGTGAGCCGCATGAGTTATACTAATCGTATAGCAACTGAACGGACTGACCATAGGACCTATATTCCATGTGCCATAATACAAGCCCCGCTCGTGCGTTGCTGCAATATCAGCTATTACGCCGGCACCTACCAGTCCAGGCGTCAATCGATTTCATCATGATCTATCAAAAATATTGTACGTACCCAGAGCCACTGTACTCGCAGACCCGGCAGCTTGCAAGCAACGCAAAAGCATAAGCAGCCAAAATGCGCTTGTGGGCGTGAGAGCGAGTCCCACGCAGACGACCGACAAGACGAGCATGCAACCAAGAAACATGGGCCTTCGGCCCCATCGGTCTGCTAATGTTCCCCAGAACATGGGAGCTGCGTGTACTCTGGTTAGCTATGAGAACTCGCAAAGACGTCCAAAATAAAGATACGTACACACGCCTTGAACAACCATATACACTGTCACTGTGAGATTGATGTCTTCTATTGACCTATGAAATGCTGCGGCTATTGTGGGGATTGCAGGAAAGTATATATTTGCAGTGAAGGGACTGCAGGAACATTAGATGTCAATTACCTGGATAGTTCCGACTAATTTGGTTCGGATTCACCTGAAAAGGGCAGCAAATGCAGCGATAGTGACGATGAACCATTTCTCTCCAGCGGTGTAGATGCTATAAGGCTTCTCTACAGCTGGGCTCCTGTCGGCCTCCTTCTCGTGTCGGTCATCTGCATTTACCTGTGAGCTCTTCTTGGCTTGGATTGGATCGTCTCGACACACCTTCTGCGTCATGGGCTTGGCAATCGACGGGCTCGGATCTTTTGTCCATGGGGACATCCGTACGCTGGTAGTGGTCACACGTAGGGAATTACGCAGTCGTGGACTGGCTGCTCTTAAGGGTCGTGCAATAGGTATGCAGCCGAACGGCTCAAACCCATGCTTTCAGGATTGCCTATTTGAGGACCCCACTCTTGCTGACGCATCAGAGATCGGATCACGATTGCCGACAGAATTAGGCCGATGGGAATTTGATTTTCACATGCCAAGTCCGATCAGTCATTTCCCCGCGAGCCCGATCTGTTGCTTCTCGGGTCGTCGACAACTGGATTGGAGTTGACTTCAGATGGCTGTATGATGAGATACATCCTCCGCTGAATTGAGAATGTCTCTAACACACTCATGGATATGCGCTTGTCGTGGAACTATTATTCCGGCCAGGCCGAGTTGCAATGTTTTGGCACATCAGCAAAGCCGAAACCTACTCACTATCAGGTTTGAGCTGCTTGATCCTCTCGGGGTCTCTTAAAAGACAAACTCAGACCTTCAAAACTGGACAAGCAGAAATTTGCTGATGGCCGGCCACTGTGAATGTAACTTCCTCAGTACCCTGTGTTGAGCACAATGACGGGGTTACGTACCCGCATCTCGATGTGTTCCTACTGGGATTGCGTTGAACATGCCCTGGACTGCGCCGTCATCGGATAACGCAAGCTCTGAGGCCTCCCATACCCAGGTTGGCATGAGCGGGGCCATTCGCCTAGTAAGCTTATGCCTTTCCAATAAGCCGCCTCGTGATAAGCCGCAACGGGGACGTGATATCCGTTCAGCACCGTACCGAGCTCCTGTGTACTGCGTAACACGAGTACAACACCCAGCAATGGAAGCCAAGTGTCATACACGGTATCACATTCCACAGTTTGCAAACGCCGTTACCTCTTACATGAATTATACTATATCTCACCGAAGTTAACCCTCGCAAAGCATGCGAGATAGCTGATGTTGGCTCTCTGACCTTTGCGATTGGTACGGATCGTAACACAGTGGCGATGATCGCAATGCATACATAGGTCCATCGGGAGGGTATTGGGAGTAGGGTACAAGACATAAGTACAACACGCGTATGTAATAGCACGGCAATAAGGGGGGGATGACCATACCGAACGGGTCAAATGGAAACACGTCTGTCGCGAGGTGGCTCAATCGGCATCGACGCGCATCTGCCCCCGTCCTCTCCGAATGCGTTCCTCGATGCCACCCTCTCCTCCGAAAACTTTCTTCTGTTCCTGGCTGAGGAAACCACCCATACCCTTGGACTTCGCCCTCACGCGCGCCTCCGCTTCTGCTTCCAGCTTCTCCTGCTCCAGGAGCTGCGCGAGCCGTTCCTTGCGTTCCACCGTCATACTCGACGCATCTACGGTCATAGCTGCGAGGCGAGCGGCACGGTCCTCTGCGCTCTGTGACGGTCGAGCGTCCCTGTCGCCCTGCGGTGCCCGCCGCGGAGGCGGGCTTAGGCGAGAACGCTTAGGCGGAAATGAGTCATAACGTCTAGGACTCCTGCTTCGGCTTCTTCGTCTCTTGCGATCCACAGAATGTTCTCTCGCCTTTCTCCTTTCAAGACCGTTGTCGTCTGACTCGTCCGACTTCGGCCATGTACGGACCTGATTGTTGTCGCGCCTGAGTTCCCTTCTCCTGTCGGGACTCGCGCTCCGGTCGCGGCGGTGATAGGAGTCCGGAGTGCGACTGCGGCCACGTCGTCTGTGAGCGTAGTCGTCGTCACGGTCGCGTCCGCGAGAGTAGTCACGGCTGTGGCGAGGAGCTGGAGAGCGTGAACGCTGTCTAGATGGACTGGGCAACCGCCTGGAATAATGGCCGTCGCGAGAATCCGACCTGCGCCGCTCATCGCGTGGCGACGCAGAGCGATCCCTATGCTTGTCCTTCTGTTTCTTCTCCTTTTTCTCCTTTTTGTCTTTCTTTTCCTTCTTGGGCTTGATGCCAGTGCGTTCCTGCATTTCACGAAGACGAAGGGGGTTGGACATGAGGGCTTGGTAGGCCGCTTGCTCCTGCTGCTTGATCGCAAGTAAGGGGTCCTCACGGATCTTGGCGGCGGTGTCGCGAGCGGTGTTGGCGTACTGGGTGGCGATAAAGTTCTTGTGGGCTGCGCCAATCTGCACCAACGATAGTAAGTATTGTCATTACGTCAGGCAGAGAAGGAACACACCTTCTCATTTTCGTCCGCCGTCAAGATCTTGTCAACTCGCTTCTTCCCTAGCAAATAATCCTCCAGCTCGTTGGCATTTTGATTGCTCCCGGTCGCTGGGGTTGCATACATCCATTCCAGTTTCTCCATCCTCTTCTTGCCTGTTTGTTCCTCCTGCAAACGCTGGAGATCCTGCAGTTGTCGCTCTTCCTCCTTCTCCTTACGAAGCTGGTCAAGCTTCTTCTTCTCCTCTAGCTATATAAGGAATGAGCTGAATTCACAGCAAGTATAGAAACATTGAGACATACCGCCTTCTTCTCTTCGAGCCAGACCCGCTCCTGGTTCTTCAACAGGAGCGGGTGCCAGGACTTCTTCATGTTCAAATCGCCACCACCCATGTTGGCTAGTTGTGTTGGGTAGACAGTAACGCAAGTGTGTGTGTTGAATAAGACGGAAGATGACCGACGAGGAGTGCTCCGCCGTCGCTGACTGGGTTGAAGGAGACGTGAGTAAGCGCCGATTCGGGGACACTTTGTTTGCACATGCTTACTTAGGCGCCCGTCCACCTCGAAGTTACTGCGCTAATGATAATCCACCGTCACGCAAGCACCGCCGCGGCCTGCATACGCTCTGCAGGATGCCTCCGTTACACAACGACCAGGATGACCTCGAAGCTGGCGAAGCGGATCATCTCTATAATGGCAATACCTCCACAGTGTACGCATCGGTCGCCTCCATCCCCGTAGCGGCTCATAGACCCCGTATTAAAGTACCTCCGTGTCTTGACACAGACCTACGCGTTCAATATACTCAATGACCCGCGAGGAGATCGCGAAGGGCCTTGCGAACAGATTCGTGCACTCGCAGGTGTACATCGCGCTGTACCTGGTCATGGCCGCTCTATCCATCACAACTGTTGCACTAAGCCTGGTGAACGGTTGTCCTACGCTGCCGTTCTACATCCTGGAATTGATCGTTAACGGCGCAATGATTCTCGAAGTCTCAATACGATTTGTTGCCTTCGGCAGGGTGAGTGCACCTCGAGAGACGCTGCGTCGAGAAGTTCTGATGTAGTCCTCGTGACAGCAATTCTGGACGTCATGGTTCAATATCATGGACCTTGTCCTCACCATATTCTGTGTGGTCACCTTACTCGTCATCTTCTTCGCTGGTTGTGGAAATACTAGCAAGGAAGAAGAACTGCTGGACACTCTGCTCCTCGTCGCCCGTAATATCCTGCAATTTGGGCGTCTGGCTGCCGTCATGAGACAGTGGGTCACCCGATCTCTTCATACAGGCATGGTCGGCTCATCGTGAACTGGTTCGCGCATAGGTCTGGTCAATCCATCTTTTCGCGCCCCAAACCTATCGACCTTTCACGGCGCAGAGGTACCACACTTGACATTGACATGGAAGACGAGGAGATAGAAGACGAACTGGGGCGCCCACTCATACGCGATGCAGTTGTATTCGATGCGTCTGAAGAGGCCGCCCAATCGCGTACTACCTTATCGGACATGCCGCGAGCAGTCCAAGCGGTACACGATCGAGATATGGAGGATGTTTGGGCGGAGCTGGGATAGTCTTCGGGACCGATGTGGGCTCCATTGTATGCTCTATATGTCTCAATTTTCGCAGGCTTGAGGTTCCTTGATTACGGAATGCAGCCATTGACCCGGGCAAAGCGCAGGACTCTTCGGATAATGCTGCGCTTCCTTCTTTTTTTCTTTGGAATCCAGTCTGGCCTGGGCGAGATGCCGGCATGCTCGCCAGCGGCGATACTTAGGATAAACCAGAGTTACCCCTGGTACAAGCTGGACTATCAGAACATTTGTGTAGGTATGACTTGCGCGCGATGAAGCCACTTCCGCCGGTAAGCAAGCAAGTGTGTGTGTGTACGCGTACTCACTGACACGGTATCCGGGGAGACCGGGCATCTATGTACCACATGCGTGTGTTTGATTACCGGTATGTCTGCCGCACCCTGAACCGATCGTTTGCAGACTTGCAGTCGCTTTGCATGTCCTCCGCACATTTCGCGGCAGAGTATTGTAAGTGCATTGGCGAAGGGATATGACGTACATAACGGCATCCCCCTGTGATTCTAGCACGTATGTGTAATCCTGCGGCACCGCAAAATATTCCTGGCGGCCGAGACCGCTGCGATCCAAAACTCAGTAGTCAGTCTTGTCTGTTTTTGTGCCTGCGGCCGTGCTCTGTATTACATGCCTCAGCAACATTTGAGCATTCGACCATCACGATATCTCACAATCATATTAAAGTGGCAGTGCTGCGTTCTCGTGTGTCCTTGAACATACGTAGCGATACAAGAGCCTTCGAGTCTGTTACAACCTGGCCTTCAGCCCTCTGCTAGGTCTTGGCGACAGCTGGAACTGAGATCTCAATGCGTCGATCAGGAGTCCAACTCCGCTAACGCCAGATGTGGAAGGATCCGATATATTTTTGGGAGCACTGTGAGCGCATGGCACGTGGCGGGAGTGATAGGCGAAGCAATGAGAGGCGGCTAGTCCTGACGAGATCCTCGTTGATAGGATCTTCCTTGCCCAAATGGAGGTTCATCAGCTGTTATCATGGGTGTTGTGACGGCTTTGCAGTGTGCACAGACCCCCGTGACTTTTGCTGCGAACTGTCATCGAGCCATGATGGCGGTGGCTAGCTGACAGGCCGTTGCGAGCGCGTAAAAGAGTGTGCATCGACCGCAGCCGTGAATGTAATATACGATGCCGACGTGCAGGCTGGGTGCGGGTGAGACCGTAAATCCTAGGAACAATGGGTGGAAGACTTTTGGGGATATTGAAGACGCTCATAAGAAAGGGAAATGAACGGAAATTCATGGCATCAATTGCGATGTGATAGACGCCGGTAACCACGGACAGCCCATGCCCGAGGGATATCGCTTGCAGACGCCTCGTCGCTGCTGACCTGGCTTGCAGTCCCCCATCGTCGCTGTCCTCTGCTGCAATATCCATGTCGTGACTTGCTGTCCTGCAGGTTCGCCTTCCTCCTTGCTTTCGTTCTCTTCCTTTCGTGTGTATACTCATTTCCCGTCGTGTCGGCTTCCAGCTGTAATTTCCCGACAATTCGTTCTGGAGACCACACTCCTTTCTCCCCGCCCTCATGTCTCTCCTGCCATCCACTCAGAACAAGTCGTGGTGGTCTCGCGGCAAGCCCGCAAAGGGCCCTCACGAACTCAAACCGAGCCGGTCCTTCTCCAATACTACGGACGACAGCGAGACGTCTCTCCCTGCACTGCAAGGGTCGATGAAACAGAAGGATCCCGCAGGGGGTCTCAGGCTCAAGTCGCTGGGCTCAGCTATGGGCTTCAAGTCCAAGAAGTTGTCTACGCTCACGATACAAGACCCACCACCTATGACTCCTGATTATGCTCCGCAAATATACAACGCACATTCTGATCCAGGTACCCGAGATGCTACTTTCGCTCCTTCTCAGACACATTATTCCCCTACCAACGCAGTATCCGCAGACCGCCCCCGGGATTACGACGGTGACGCAAGGTCCGCTAGAACAATCTCGGAGCCGCGCACTCCCCTGGACAATGCGAGGGCTTCTTATCAGCCTTCGGTCCTCACGTTCTCGGAATTGGACCCATTCCATGCCTCTGAGGTAATCATCCAACAAAGCTCAAACGACCCAAACAGACTATCTGCTTATTCTGACACCTCCATGCTCGACCCTAATTGCAAGACCAGAGACACCATGTTCCATAACCGCATATCGTACGGGTCTTCGTCGTCGAACTCCCATGGGCACTCTTCAGAAGGCCAGTCCTCACGACTGACGTCTCCGCGGCTAGGCCCGTCTCTTAGGTGAGCCTGTGCGGTTTTACCCGCATTGTTTATAGTCTTACACGAGCATTGTACCTCTTCAGCAGCGGATCAGAACGATTACGGCAGAACTCTCTGCGTGGGAGAGATGTTCCGATGTTAGTGCCCGAGCATGAGCATTCTCGCCGGCAGACGCCTGGCTCGAACTCTTCTTCTTCATCGACCGTCACCAGCGACCCCCAGAACCGTCTGAGTGACCCACCACCCAGCAATAGCCATTTCTTCCTTCCTCGCTCTCGTGGGCAGCCCGCAAGGGCCAGAGGTATGACGATTGCGACTGCCGAGGTCAGTAGCAGTCGCGGTTTACGCAGCGCCGGTGGACTGTTCGTGCCAAGCGATATGCCGATGCCTCCGCAGCTTAACCGAAAGGCTTCCGACCCCTTCAACTCACCTACGCCTTCGTCCAACGCGCCGTCCCCCTCTCCGGTGATTTTCAGCCGGTCGCGCTCGTCTACTGTGACAAGCACTGACTCGCCAGTATCACCCAATTCGACCCGCCCATTGGTCGTGGTGCGCAAGGCGTCGTCCTCCAGGGTGCAGCTGCCTCCCCTGAGCAGCATACCACCTTCCGCCGATCTACCGCCCCCTCCGTCTTCTCCAGTACCATCAGGCCTTGGAGATTCCTTCGAGGATCTCGCAGCATTCCCGGATGTGCCATCGTCTAGTTCATCTAGCATGAGCTTCGCACCCAGCGTCGATTTTGACTCCGGCGACATGATCAATCAATTCATGCGTCAGAGCATGAAGCACAGTCGCAAGGGCAAGGCAGCGAAGCGGAGGGAGAAGGATCGTGGGCACCCTGACGTGCCGTCGAGCCCGTCGCGGACTGTGCGTGAACTCAGCTTTGAGAAGCTCCACATGGCGTCCACAAGCAAATTTTCGCTGTCGTCCACGATGCGGGGAGAGGAGCTGGCGTCGGAAAGCAGTGGAGGTCCCTCCTATGGTTCATCGAAGATGCTCAGGAAAGCAAACTCGCAATCGAGTCTGCTCAAGCGCTACTCAAATGCGAGCGTCACGTCGTCAGTCACGTCAGGGTCAGGGTGCCAGGATGAACCGGTTACGGGCAAGGCCACCTCGTCTCCGCTGGCGAAGATACCGCGCAAGCAACGCTCCTTCCATCATTCCCGCTTGCCCATCCCGCCGCTGCCTACGCTGCGCCATGCTAATTCCTATACAACCGCTACTCCTGAGCCCACGTCGCCATTCCCCACGACACCAACGTACGATCAGCCACAGCAGTCTCGTCGCGGCAGCATCACCAGCCCGGGAGGCACGTCGTCGGCGCGAAAACGTTTGTTTTCCGGCTCAAGCGCGCGGCGGAGCACGTCTTCACAGGCGCCCCTCAGCCCGTCCTTGTCCGGCGAGGACGACGTGCGCTCGGTGTACAGCATCGAGGATACGCGTTCCACCACTCAGAGGATCGCTATGTCGTTTGGAAGCCTTGGGAACCCGCTTTCTCTTTTGACGAGCAACGCCTGTGTCGCTCCGTCGTCATATATTACCGACACCAAGGAGGATGCTGGTGATGAGAGTTATATCAATGAGAAGAGGGTGTCACAGTCGGAATACGTCCCTCAGCACATTATGCCCCCTGCGGATATGCTCAAGCTTGAGCAGCAGCTCGCCCAGGAAGCAGAATCAGGAGGGTATCGTGGGCACCAATTCCGTCATCTCGAGCTTGAGATCAGCGATCTAGGCGATGCTCTCGTTGGAGGGAGGAAGAATACAGACACTCGGAGTATCAGGTCCAAAGCGGCGTCTAGGTTGTCGACGATGTCAGCAGGAACGCTTGCGTTCGGTCCTACCATTGGCGATTCGAGTGACAGGATGTCGCTGGCACCGTCTACACGTAGCGCAGCTCGACATACTGCGTCTCCGGCCAAGGCCAAGGGTCGTGTAATAGAGAACTTGCAGACGTCTACTCGTAGCAGCTCTGTGCTAGGTCAGAATTCGCTCAAGCCGCCACTCACCGTGCGCCCCTCAACAGCACAACCGAGCCTCCCTTCACCTTCCTACTCGACGTTCTCGTCTGCCCACTCTCCGCCACAGAGCACGATCAGTCTCCCACCTCCGCCCCGTTCACGCGCGTCGCAGCCGCACACCCGACGCGCTCATCACAGCACGGACAAAAGGTCTAGTGTTGTCCCGCTTCATCCGCTCTCTCCCCCTCCCCGCAAAAACCGTTCACAGCCCGGGGGCTACGATAGTACCGGCCAAGCGTCGCATCCGCCCAGCGCGTTCGAACAGAAAGTGGCACAACGCCGCTCGATTATGAAGAAACCCTCATTCCTAGACATCGACGATGAGGCAGATCAAACGATGGAGAGCCTGTCGGAGGCAGAGGAACACGTGTCACCCTCGTCCCCGCCTATGGAGAGTAGTTTCTTAGACATGGAAGGCAAAGATTCGTTTGACACGGTTCGCAGTAGCGATAGTTTGCTTTATCTAGGAAGTTAGTCACTGGTTTCCCCCGGATTACTCTCGCCATATCTATCCTTCATTATTCGATATTATACCACGTTGCTCTGCTAGCTACATACTCTTACCTACGTAGTGCACATATTTTCTGGTTTTCCTCCCTCGCTCCATCACATCGGTGTCACTAATATTGTTCCCCTACTCGGCGCATGTCGCGTGTACTCGAATGTCATGCTCGTCACGATGATCTGAAACTGCAAGTGAGCACGGTATCATATGCTGGATTGCAACAAATGCTGGGTGCATCCCAACAAGCACTTTAAATAAACAAACCTCACTTTGCGACCAATTTAACGGGACTCTTGTTCGAAAAACCATTAGAAAACACTCGTATGATGTATGATACAGATAAGTGATGGTATATGCGCATCAGACATGTCTTGAACTCAATCACTCCGTCTCGTCTGTGTGGTAACCCGCCCGCCTCATGGCTCCAAGACGATGACGGGCAGCACCAAGGTCCTTCTCCAATCTCAGGATCTCGACCTGTTGTTCCATCTCGCGCTTCTTGAACTCCAAAGCGGCCATGTTCTTGTAATCGACATCTTCGTCCTGCGATTGCTTTGCAGA
Organism: Postia placenta MAD-698-R-SB12; assembly: GCF_002117355.1. Classification (NCBI taxonomy): domain Eukaryota; kingdom Fungi; phylum Basidiomycota; class Agaricomycetes; order Polyporales; family Adustoporiaceae; genus Rhodonia; species Rhodonia placenta. The sequence goes on along the minus strand of NW_020169832.1, from coordinate 1,299,647 downwards.
GATAGCCTTGACTTGCCTGACGAGAGCCTTGCAAGCTTCCGTGACAGCCTTGGCAGCCAACTCAAGACGTTCTTGTGTCTTCGACATCAGGTTGGCCTTTACGCGGGAGGCGGCAACGAGCTGAGCGGTTGCAGCAGCGACCTCATTAGACGCAACAATCAGTTGCTCCAGTGAGTGGGTGCCAGATAGAACACCGTCAGCGCTCTCGATCAGCATAGTGGTGGCGAATGCGACGGAACGCGCCGCAGAGATGAGACCCTCCGTCCAGCGGTTGTTCCGCTTGTAGAATTGCTGGGTAGTGCTCGATCCCCTGCCCTGCGCGACAATTTCCTGCTGCGACTCGGTAGCCGCTTGAATGAGTCGTCCGATGGCGTTGGTGATGCCGAGTGCCGCCGCCAGGATGGAATCGTGGACTTGCAGATCGACAGCGCTAAAGCGCCCGGAATCGCGCGGACGGGAAATGAGCTGTTGCAGACGCTCTGTTGCCGCCTCGATAGCCTTCGCGGCGCCCAGCATCTCCTGCTCGACGATGTCTCCGATGTCGCCATTGGCTTTCGCTAGAGCCCCTGACTTCCCGCCTTTCGGCACGAGGGAGTCCACCACCTCCGACAGTTTGGTGAGCGCGCCACGCACTTCTCCGTTGTTCCGCATAGCGACCTCCTTTCGTTGAGTGGTCTGTGGCAGGAGATCCAGCTTGTAGGACTGGAGGTTCAAGAAGACTCTCAGTCCGACATCACCAGCAGTCTTTGCGACGTTGATCAATTTGTCCGATGCATCCTCGCTGACTAAACGAGTGATGCCCTTCGTGTTGATCAGAACGTCTGACAGCGACTGGGCCAGCTCATTTGCTCCCTTGATAACGTCGACGTGTTCTCCGCCGATTTCGCCGCCGAGGTATAAGTTGAAGATGGTTGCGAAGTCTGTCGCGTTGTTGATGGCTTTCTCGATCATGGACAGTGTGTACTCAGGGGTGGAATTGAGGTTGCCAACTTGCGCAGGGGACTCGAGCTCGTAAATGGCTTCATCTACCTTGTGTACGCAGGCCTGCAGGATCGAATCTAAAGACGAACATGAATCAGACAAAACATCTTGAAGTGTCAATAAGCTTAGTTGCGTACCGATGATGTCATTCAGCTTCTTCCTGTTATCGAGAATGAGAGTATCGATTTGAGCATTCGTGGCTTCATCAGAGATGCCTTGGTTCTGTGAACGAATGTGAGCCATGATAATCATTGTGCAATGGTAATGTGTATACCTGCTGGGAGTCGTGAAGCTGCTGGATTGTGCTGTCCATACCCTCCTGTAGGATCGCAATCTCCTGGTCCTTCTCTTCCTTGAGCCGCTCCATATCAACAGAAACATTGTCAAGCTTGACAAGCAGATCGTCGATCTGCATTTGCTTGGCCTGTATATAGGCGTTCAAGGTCAACAGTCACAATGGCACTCGATGCGAAAACAAACCCGTAGTGAGTCCTCCAGCTCAGACAGCTGTCTGTTGTACTTTGACAACACGGTTGACACCTCGGAACTCTTCGACCGCGATGCATCCTCGGCACGCTCATTCGCATAGTTCAGCTCTCGGCGGACGCGGTCGAGCTCGTCCTTGTGGGTCGCCTTCTGGCGATCTAGATCGAAGCGGGCACGATCCCGCTCGCGAATCATGTCGGCGAGCTCGAGATTCTTCGCCTTGAGGTCACGTTCCATGCGTTCCATACGGTCAACGGCTTCTTGCGCCGAATTCGCCTTCAACTGCATCTGCTTAAACTTCGCCAGCATGTCGAGATGCTCTGAACGGAGTTGACTGTAGAGCTTGGCAAGCGCCTCATACTTGTTGCGCCAAAGTGTGACCTGGTCTTGAAGTTGCTTGATCAGGTCATCTTTGGACTGCATCTGTGCGTTGATATTCGCTGATACGCTCCCAAGTTCACTCTCGAGAGCTTTGACTCTCTACAACCATAGCATGAGCAGAGGTATTTATTCACAGGATATGAATCACGTACCCGATCGTATTGCTCCAGCATGAGCTGGTCACGTTCGAATTGGCCTCGCATACCCAGGAGCTCTCGCTCCAGATCCTGCGAATGCGCGGCAGCTTGATTGCTGTACTGCATCAATTGCTGCTGCATTAGCTGTTCCTGGGCCATCCGTTCCCTCTCGGCTTGTTCGGCCTGTCGCTGCTCAAATTCGCGGCGCTGCTGCTCTTCCAACTCTTGGCGATGACGCTCCTCAGCTTCACGAGCAGCAAGCAGAGCTGCCTGCTGTTCCTCGTACTGCCTGAGCATGCGAGCCTGCTCGTTCACCATTGCAGGATCAGGAGTCGGCGCAGCCGGCGGTGGCGTCTTAATGGTAGTTGTCATTGGCCTTTGCGGGAGATCGGGGGCATTGCCGCTCTCCAGAAGATTTGGTGGCTCCTATAGGAGTGTCAGATATGAACTAACATCACACGTCGACGAATACGTACTTGACCGAGTTTAGGCACATTGATAAGACCAGTTAGATACTTCAAATTCGAACACTCGTAGTAAAACTTGCGGAGACCATAATGCTGGGCACTATAGCGTTGTCGGAGAGGTTCCAATGCATCAGTGTCGTTCGTTCCTACAATCTCTCAGTACCTCCACATCGCGTTCATGACTATAAGACTCACTTCGGTGCATAGCGCGCAGCATGCTAGTGATGAACCTGTATATTCCCCAGCTTTCCTTGACCAGGGGCACCAACGCCGAAATACGACACTCGTTACTCGAAGTACGCGAGAAGTGCGCGAAGATCATCTTCTGGAACGAATCGATTTGATCCTGCAAACCCATGAGGTCGGATATGGTTTCATAACTTCACGGGGTGTCAGTAAATATGCAAGATGAACCATGGATTTGGGATGTAACGTGCCCTTCATTTGGGTCGTCGATACCCTTCAGCGTGATGTATTCCTCATACTCGAATAGTCCGTTGAACTCAGGTCGAAGACGGTGGAACCGCAGCTTGGCCAGAATAAACTGGACATATGTCTTGATGAGAGATCCGTATCCTATGGCTGATAGTGAGTGTCCCGTGATTCTACATTGAGTGGTATCACTGACCTCTGGCACTATCATGTCCCACCGTCCGAGCGCATGTCTCGAGCCACCCCGTCTGTCCATGAGCCTCCTTGATCGTCTGAAAGGAGATCAGCCGCTAACGACTGAATGCACTGAAAGGGACGCGTACCACTGGGTGACCCTCCTGTAACACCTTGTGCACAGTGATGAGTGCCTTGAATGTTTGCACTTCGTCAGCAAGAATGGGCTGGACACGAAGTCCCGTCCAGAAAGATATCGAGGAGTGATAGTCCCATGTATACACAATGCATTCTGTGCGGCCAGGATGAACATCCCTACGTCACGCAACCGGAGCGCAAGCTGCTTACTTCGCACATGTTTCTGCTTGGGAGCAGACTCGTCAGGGTTTGTCGCTTTCTTGATGTTAACGACTAGTTCCGCCTCAGCCTTGTCCTTGTCTACGGGCCTCGTCGGGTAGTGGACCTCGTCAGTGCCATCGTAATCGTAGCCTTGTCGAGTACGTTGTCCAGAGAACCTATGATGACATCAGGCTTGAGGGCTTGCACTGAGGAATACCTGTCTTACATGGTGTTTCCCTACACCGCAGACAGAGCAGTCTCAGCTGAGTAAAGACTAGTATATGGTGTGAAGCAAGCAGACTGTGCAGCCTGTGCAGCGCACTGCGCAGAGTAAGTAGTGGGTCTGGCGTCTGTGTCATGTTACATACGCCTATGGATGCATCTCGGCAAGCTCCCGGCGTACCCCGGGCACTTTGTCTTCAAGCCTCTTCCTCACTCAGACATGTTGTCTGGTATACGGTCATCTCTCCTGCGAAAGCCTTTGCGCCCTGCAAGGCACTGGCCACAGCATGGACCTACCGTGTCCAGACGCATGGAATCCACTGCAAGTACCGCGCCACCGCCATACAGAACGAAGAAAATGCCTTGGGTCACACCCACCATGTTCCTAGTTGGCCTCATTCCCATATTCACTTTTGCTCTCGGGACTTGGCAAGTACAGCGGCTGAAATGGAAGGTAGCGCTCATCGATGAATTGGAGGAGAAGCTGCAAAGAGAACCCATGCCTCTCCCGAAGCGAGTCAAGTGCGCGACACCTCTGTCTGTTATGAACTTCAAATCTGATCTCGGTCTCATTCCGTGAAAAGTATGGCGGCGGTCCCAGAGTTCTCTTTCCGTAAAGTCAAGCTTAAAGGCCATTGGGATGCTGAACATGCCATGCTGTTGGGACCCCGCGTCTGGGACGGCACCATAGGGTACCACTTAGTTGTGCCCTTGATACGATCGGACGGATCGACTGTACTAGTCGACAGAGGTTTCGTTTCCAAAGAACTCGCAGATCGAGCTAAAAGCCACATCGAAACGAATGAGGTACAGATCCTGGGTATGCTACGGACGTCACACGTCCGCAATAATTTCACACCCGACAATCACCCCGAGAAAGGGGAATGGTATTGGGCGGATGTTCCGGCGATGGCAGAATATGCAGGCGGAGAGCAGGCCGGCGTCCAGCCTGTATATGTTGAAGAGATATTTGGTAAGAGTCGCGAGTTTGGGGATTGCGGAAGCGAACTAACACATCCTCAGGAGGGCATGGTGGAGAAATCACCTCGCGGTTGTCGCATGGTATCCCTTTCGGTCGAACACCGACCGTCGATGTCAGGAATTCCCATGCCTCCTACATCGTTACATGGTAAAGCGGGTTTCAACTAACCTTGGAATTGGCTCACAAAACGCACCAGGTATTCGCTATCGGCATTCACAACCGTGATGTTCATTCGTTTGCTGCTGAAGCAGCGGCAAGCGCGCGTGCGACTACCTCGTTGACAATGTCGCTCCTGCATGTCTCAGGGTCTAGTAATGTAGTGTTGCTTTTGATTTACTTGCTCTTCTGAATACTCTACGCGTGGACAAGGTCAGTTATGCTATGCACTCACTTTGGTACGGGGTGTTTTATCTTTGGCACAACAAAATATGTGCATATGTATATGCCCCAGCTGAATCCAAGGATCAGTGTAGGAGGGTGGGTCAACTGATACTTGTGTTGGTCCTTCCATTGTCCTCAACAAATGCCATGGACTGAACAGAGCACCAGATACAGATAATCGAATACACTGTGGCTAGTCACACGTAGGTGGCCCAAGCACCGATCAATCAAGGACACATTTTAAATACGCTTTGCTCTCTCTGTCTCGTCTGCAACTCTACTCGTAACCGTAATCCCTCTACCCGTGTTTCTCTGTGCGATGTCTGCACATCTGTGTATAAGTAAGCCTGCTGAAACTATGGACGTCTCTGTCCAAGCCGGCTCCTCACGTAGAACTCGGAAGCTGGCGACGTTTGGTACCTCTGCTCGTAGAGATGCACTCCTTGCTTGCGCAAGAACAAAACGGAAAACCGACGATAGTGCGCAGCATCAGATTGTGAATACAACAGCCACAGCGACTGTTGCTGAAAACCGCGTGCCTCCGGGAGACAGAGCAGGTACGTAAACGAGCCTATGCACTTGGGATACTGTCTAACAATTTCGCAGATAATGTGTTAGGCGTTCAAGATGCGAGAAAGCTCCTACGGAGTCGGCAACGTGCCAAAGTGGCAGAGTGGCTTGCCTTTACGCCACCGCGTCCCGGGCCATCATCTCCCACCAACATTTATTTTTCGTCCCTGCGAAAGCTTAAGAATAAATCCTCCCCTACACCAGTCATTTTTCCCATAGAGCGGTCGTATTCGGATCCCGAGTCGCTTCCTGACTCAGGCTACTGTGAGTGGCTAGTCGCAATATAACCTTGATGTCACTGATAGCGCGCAAACCACTAGGCTCGAGCGGATTCTCAAGAGAACTCAGGCTCAGCCATCGGTCCAACGGCTCGCGCGAGGATGTGCCAAGTTTCCCGAATGTAGAGTCCTTCGGCCAGAAAGCTCCACAGACGTCCACTCGTCCCTCGCGTTCAAAGCCATCGCTTTGGCGCCAGACGATCAGCCGCTCGTCGTCCATGTCCATTAAGACTGCAGGTCGCGCGCCGACCCCGGCCACATCGCAGGTCACGCTCGATGTTGTGATGGCGGCAGTTCGGTTGTTACCTCTGCCTCGTTACGACCCATTCAGGCGGACGCGAGCAGATACGCTGTCTTCCATCGCAAAAACGTGGACGTGCACTCTTGTTAATGGATGTCCCGTGGAGGAGTCGTTCGTCAGGCGAAGGTGTAAATCCACGCCACATCCGACCAGACCAGCCGTCGCGAATCTAAGAAATCTGGAAAGATAGATTTCCTCATGGGCTCTCCTCTGTCCTCGTAACTTATAGTCATTTATTGTGCATACGCCTCTTCCTTCCCTGCACCATATACATTCACTGACGTACTTGAAAACGCACATGTAAATGTTTCCCCGCGCATGTGATCTGGGGACTGAACGAGACATAATTAGACGCTTGTGATCCGAGCTGCATCCACTCTTCGCGCATTTCGCGGTCATGGATGCTATTCTCACCCGTTACTAGTATTATTTTCTGCTTGCCTCTGTGAGCCCGTAACCTATGGCGGAGGCTGGGCCATCTTCTCCCAGCCGCACGTACTCGTCGTTGAGCGCAGCTACGACTACAAGCAATCCGACTTCGCTTTCCAGGCACACCCAAATCCGTTTCCCTGTGGACGAAAGTCGGTCTAGTCTCGCAGACGACTCCCGCGATGCGAACTTTATAGGGCTAGGCCCGCCTCCCATTGTGCGGAGATCGACTGTCGCTCAGGCGAAGAATTCCCTTACTTCAGACCGTCGCGGGGACGATGTACGTCGCCGGGTCAGGTCCGCCGATACGGTCGCGTTGGGCGGACATCCTTTCCTTGCGGACCACGGACCTCTCAGCAGCAAGCACTCGAGGAGGATCCATGGTAGGAAGAGTCCCAGACGCGATGTGGCCAACGTGTTCTCTGACGGACCATCCGATTTGTCTCTGTCCTCTGCATTCTCGGATGAGTACGACCTATGTGAGTGCTCAGAAGCTCTATATACTTCGCCGCTGATTATATTGTAGCTCGAGAAGGCATGTCATTTGCAACTGAGAAGATCTACCGTCTCTGAATGCCAATCTTAGACCCGAGAATTATTGAAGACGTCCAGCGTGCAATCCGGCTGAAGACACGCCGGGAGGCGCGTCTCAAGGCGGCGCGGATGTCCTCAATACAAGGCGACACTCAGCTGAGGAGCGACAGATCCACTTTTCCTGCACATTCCTCACCGGTCAGGTCTCACCTTCAGATGGCCCCGTCTCTTGCTCATGTTGAGGACGTGAGCAATGATACCGAGGTTGATTTCAGCCCCTCAATCGGCACAATGCCCCTTCATCCTGTACCCTCTTCGTCTAACGGGGGTGCCACGCTCGATTGGACAGGCTCAACATCAGAGGATGAGAAGGCGGAGAAGCGATGGCCTTTACATCTTCCCAAGAGGAAGCACAAGGACAGGTCCTCTCTGCCTTCGAGTCGGAATGTCGTAGAGAAACAAGACACTATATATGCGGGTATGTTGCGTCTTGCTCGATTCATAGCATGTGTCCGGTCCTCACATATTCTCAGATAAATTGGCTCGGATTAGAAGTAGCGTGCAAGGGCATACATTGCGCAAGGCGGAAATCACTAGTGATCAGCTTCAACGAAGATATCATATGCTACTGTCTCACCAGCCCTCCATCAATCTTCTCCAGGTTGCCCACTGGTATAAGGAACAAGAGCCTGTAGTGAAAGCCTCACTCGATAAGGCGGAACCGTTGACTTGGCTGAAACATCTGGAGAAACACGGTCATAGGTCGGCACGGTCACCATGGCTCATATCTGCCCTTACTGTCGAAGAATTCGCAAAGACGCACTCCAGTCATCCGACGATGGCCACGATACCTGAGGACGCGATACCTGATTCCTCGCCAAATACACGTCTATATCCTGAGACTATATCTCCTTCGAGTGGTTCTTTGTCGTGGAATACGTCACCTCAGTTCCTGGAACCATCGTTGACTCGACGGCGTTCATACGATGCCCAGGTTTCCTTCGAACCACATCTTGAATCCGGTAAGGAGTCCGTGGGCGAGGAATCTCGGCCGAGCAGCGAAGGGTTTGCAAAGTACTGGCGTCACTCCCTGCCAGTAGGTACCGAATCTGCCCCGAGCTCCATTTATAGCGGTAAACTCAATCGCGATGCTGGTTCCTCCTCGAAAAGCGGACACCACCATCACCACCATCACCTGCGAAATCTTGCAAGGCGCCTGCGACGTCGCGCGTACGACAGTGAGGATGGGCTTTCGTCTAGTCGCAACTCGTTATCAGAGCACGAACGCAGTTTTTCCGAGGATGGCATTGTCAAGACGCCAGGGAAGAAAGCTAGGAGCCAACCTGCGAGCATGCGAGCGAAATCCCCGGAGACGAATACCGATGATGACCGTGTTGTATCTGAGCCCGAATTGAGGCGCAGGCAGAGTAGTGAGAACATCCTCACAGCTACTGCTGAAAGCTTCAAGCAAGATGGAGGAGGGGCGGGCGATGGTACTCCCAGACCTGACATGTCGGTGGGACCAACCGGAGCACCTCCCATACCCCCTTTACGTCGTCCTGTTCCGCGTCGTAGACACCGTACATCTCTACCATCTCGACGCGTTCCATCGCCACCGGAATCCCTTCAGCCTGACGTAGATGAGGAGGAAGAACGTGCGGAATATGAGCGTAAATTGCAGTAAGCTCATTCAACCCATAGACATGTCCCTTACTCAACCGCGATGCACCAGGATCCTCGACGATACCACTGCTCAAAACCATCGTATACGGAATCTACTCCAGCAGGTAGGAGCAAGCATTCGAGACTACGATGGCGTACAGTCCAGCATCACCGATGCGCTTGGGATCTCGTATCCGAAGATACCAGCTGATGTGCTTGAGGCTTTCTCCCACGACCCTTCGGCAGTCACCAGTACGACCCGCTATACGTCAGGCTGGCGAGCCGTGGAAGATATCCACGAACGGGTCTGTCGGCAGCGCGAGACGCTGGGAGCGTTTGCTATGACTATGCTCTCTCAGCCTGAAGATGCAAACACGTCACCGCAGAATGTTTTCGATGATCCAATCGCATCTTTGAAGGAGTCATTGATGGATCTTGAATGGCACCAGCAGCGCATCGCAACTCAAGCTGACAACGTCGCGGAGACGCTCGCAAGGGTAAAGGAGGTTCATCGCACGGTCAAGAAAGACTACAATGATACCTTGGCTCACACCTCGCTCATCTACCCGGAGGTACATATTGCTTCTTTGGGGGTATTCACGTTCTTGATTTCTGATTTCCACAGCTCTCGCAAATCGTGGCGTTGGAGGAGAGCTACCGCAATCATTACCAGCAATTCTGGGATTTGGGTCTCGACGCGCTCACCCTGCTTCTAGATACCGTGACGCCGTTTTGGCGGAACTATGGGAAGGTGATAGGGGAAGACATCCAGGATTTTCTCATCATCCCATGGTACCGAAACGAGTTTACGGGGGAAGCCAAGCGGTATCCTGTTACCCAATTCCCTAGGCGATCCCTGCGACACTGGCTGGGTCTCAGCTGTCTCTCTCTTCTCAGTCTGTGCACTACGGTTCTGCAGCTTCGTGCTGCTGTTGAGCTGACGCTCAATTGGGACCTGCCATGGATTACACACACTGGACTTTGGTGGATCGTCTTCCCTATCTATAGTATTAGTCTTTTGATTCAGTGGTGTGCGGTGCTGGTAGAGCTGTGCATCGTTTTTGCGCAGCTAGGAGTTGGGGTTTGGTGGTTGGGCTGGGCTGTAAATATTCTCACTTAGGGTCTCAGGTCGTCATCACGTTCGCTGTCGTGCATACTATTGTTATTATCGGATCTATACATACAAATCTTGTAACACATACATATACACGCGCATATAATCGAGATCCATCGAATGCAGCTACTTAGACACTGGTTGGGATCCTGTTGCTGAGGAGGGATAAGCGTCGATCACTTGAATGGTCAATTGGCTAGAGGTGGAGGAACTGGCAGCCATCTTGTCGGATTCTACTCCAGGCCTTTGCGCTGCGGCGCTGAATACGTGAGTCTGACGAGCAGGAACCTGGGGTATCTCGTCAACCGCTCTGCCACTCTGGATGCACGTTCGACAATATCCTGGATTGTGCAGACCAATGAGACCCTTCTACCACTATAGATGGCAAGGAGACATACTACCACCCATTAACAAAGGCACGTCGGTCTGCCCACAAGCACGGCATGCGATGCGTGATGGGGTTGTAGGCGTCAGTTGGATAGATTGCTTCCTCTTCACAGGCGGTTTTGATGGTGCAGGGGTCAGGGCAGGGGCGATCGAGACCTTGCGTGTCGATGCTTTACGCTTAGTTCTTGCACCGTCCGTACCAGGCACGATTGACTTTGTGCCGTACGGAGGGGCGACGGCCTAGACGCAAGCAATTTCGTAAAGTGAGGAAATACGAAGAGGGCGTGAAAAACTCACACTTTGGACCTGTTCCAACAGAGGGCCCTCAGGTAATCGATACTGTAAGTATGTTCGCTCGGGTGCTTTGGAGATCTATGTATAATATTAGGCACGTCGTCGCGAAGACAACATGGCTACCGACAATTTCTTTCAGTGCGGCTCGGCTCTCAGCCATGTGTTGTTCGCCGCCTGCCCATGCCACTAAGACGGTCCAAAGCGCATGTGATACGCGGGATATACGGAATGTCGCCACTTGCGGGGGACTCGGTTCCTCAAGGGGCTCTGACGTCTCCCTGCTAGCAATTGACGATGCAGTGCTCGGGAACGGGACAGGCATGGAAAGGCGAATGTGGGGCGTGCGCACGATATTGTCGCCCGCGTCAGCTCGTTCGCATACCACTGGCCCACGGGGAACGATCCACCTGTCATGCGGCTTCTCTTGAAATTCAATGACAACGTCAAAGTCACGAACACGATGTTGAGGAGGTTGTGATGCTGCAGGGATATGGGGCGCCGAGGCATCCGATATACCTGCAGGCTGTTGGGAAGATCCCAGGGACTGGATAAGAAAACCAAGGCTCTTCATTTGCTCGGGCGTTGCGCGTCCGGTGGCCGCAACATGGAGCAATTCCTTGAGGGCCGGGTTAGACTCTGAGGCCATGTGCACTTGTGTGGCCATTTCAGGTGTCACCATCACATTGCCTGCTGGACTCAACTGGGTGTTCTGTAAAGCATGAGGTTGCCCAGTCAAAGCAGACACTGCCAGATGGGTCGATGATGTCTGAGAGTACGAGCCGTAGTTTGTAGAGCTCTGGTAAGGAGTAGTGTACGGCCCATATGCCTGCGGGGGAGGGGCCTGCGAATACGGTGGCGCGGGGTTGGATGCTTCCGGCAGGTAATGGACTTCGTAGAAAGCAGTGTTTGAAAAGATATGAGGGCCTATACGGAGTTCGTACCTGCCATGGGCTTGAATAGTATGAGGCGGAGGTACGACATCTGGGACCTTGTTTCCGCGAGTTTTCGCAGAGAACTTTGGGAACGTCGCGGAGAGCCACTTATTACGAGCTAGGAGAGAACATCAATGAATACATTTGGGGGTATACCGGTATAAGTTACATTGTCTCAGGGACTCAAGCAAGGCGAGACTGCATGATAACTATGCTCAGTTACCTCGAAAGTCAAACTGATGTTTACGCACCTGTCGGCAACACTCTTCAGGGGGCCAGATTCCTCATCCGATTCCTCAAGTTCCCAGTCAGGGCGTGGCCCGGTTGGAATCTGTACGACCGGTCGTTGCATGTTGTTTTGAGTTCAAGAACTCGTAAGTGAGGGCAAGTAGTACTTGTTAGGAGCCAATCAGAAAGTGATCGAGCACAAGCGCCCGGCGAAAGGGGCGGATTGCTGCTCCGTCTCTTCCACAAGTCTCGTGCGCTCCGCGGCTCTGCTATAGCCATACTCTGAGTATGTCGACGCGCGTCCGTAAGTGCTGGTGGCTCTTTCCTCGGTCTAGGACTCTTACGCTCCTACAGAGAAGGGCGGCACGGTCTTTAAGCCTGTTGCACGCGCCCGAGCGCGTCCAGGTTCCGAGTCCCGCCAGGCTTCTGTGGTTTCTGAAGCACGGTCGTCTGCAGAGCCCTCTGGGACGCATCATGTTGCGACGCAATACACTAGCGCGCCTGACCGTGATGCTTCACGGTCGATGCCCCCGCCGCCGTACATTCCGGCTCAGGCTACTTCGGACTCGTCTCCTCCTGAGCCACGACTTCCGTCTTCCCAACCGGAGAATCGCCCGAATGGTGTACCCGTGATACTCCAGACAAACGGAACTCTACAACAAGCTTCCCGTGAAGCTCCGTCCAACCGTTCTGTCCCCGCTGTGATCGTGCCAACTCGACCTTCTGCCCACCCGCCGACGATTGCAGCCACATCATCGCAACCTACTGCCCCAACCCCCATCTCTATTCCCACGCCACTCTCTAGGGGTCCAGCTGTTCCCATCGTGGTTAGCCAGACAAGACCCGTATCCACGGAATCCACCCGTGTACAACCGGCGTATCCCTCCCAAGGTCCTGCAGATACCGCGCGACTGTCTCATCTACCCGCCCAAGCACCACGTGCATTACATGGCAATCGACCACCACAGTCTCCACCACCCGTGGACTTCTCACAGATCGATCCGTCCCTCAGAGTGCCTGAGGAACAGAATGCTAGTCCCGCGTCTTCCTCGAACATTGAGCCTCATTCATATCCCCCCCCACCAGCCCACACACAATATGTAGTTACGCCAATAGCGCAGACTGCACACTCGGAGATGCTGCCTCCCCCCGCCTTTTTCGACCCGTCAATAGCGTATGGCGTCCCTTTACCAGGTATGGAAGGTGGACTGACAGCAGGCACGGAAATACATCCCAGCCAAGAGCAGTCATCAAAGAGGAAACGCGGACGTGCGGCCACTGCAACTGACTCGACCGATCCCTCTGCTGTTAAGCCAACAAGGAAACACTCTCGGCGTGCTTCTGGCGACCAGTCCCATGGGGACGAGGATAGTGCTGCTGAAGGCTCAAAACGTAAACGGAAGCCAAGGGACCCAAACACACCACGGAAGTCACGCAAGCGAGTGCCATCGCCACCTCCATTCGATCCTAGCGTGGAGCCCGGCGAAGAGCTGGATCCCACCGTCGTGACCATGTCCGCGCTCTGTGAAGACTCTGGTCAGGGGCGTGTGAGCAGCAAAGCGGCGCAAATTGTGAGCAACCACGCTGCGTGGCGTGCGGCTAACAGGGAGAAGCGTACACGCCTGAAGGCGATCATAGAGGCGAAGAAGTACGGGCGTAATCCTGACGATGAAGAACAGCCGGCCAGCGGGGCAAATCGAGACGCAACCGCGAATCCTGAGCAGACGCATGCTGATCATGTTGAAAGCGAGGAACCCGTCGGTGGCCCCTCTACCCGGACGGACAATCGGCCAGCTCACGAGCCCCGGGGCGATGATAACTTTGATTATTCAAATGACTTTTCCACCAGTCGATACAACGTTCAGGTCAGAATTGGTGCCAATGGGGAGACCATCATCGACGAGGAGTCGCTTTTCGTCAGTAGAAATGAGGAAGACGAGACGGAGAACTATACGCATGTAGAAGAGTCGGACACGACGAAGTTCGTGAATTCGCAGTCGTACAGCAAGAAGGCGCGGGGATCTCGGTGGAGTGCGGAGGAGACGGAGCTGTTCTACGATGTGAGAGTCTTGTTCGATCAGCATCTGCTGAGCACGTTCTCATGGTTCTGTTCTAGGCATTGTCGCAATTCGGCGAGAACTACGAACTCATTTCGTACATACTGCCAGGACGGGATCGCAAAGCGTGCAAAAACAAGTTTAAGGCGGAAGACAAGAAGAGCCCTGCCAGGATTACATACTGTCTGACAAACCGCAGACCATTCGGTGCGTTCAGTCGAATTCCCATCCATGTGATTGGCCTTATAGGTCTGGGCTTTCTGCAGACATCGCGACGTTGTCTCGTATGACGGGCAAGGACTTTTCTGGACCAACGCCCGTTATCAGGGCACCAACGCCCCTGCGGTCCAGTCAGCTGGACACAGGTCAACCAACTGAAACGCCTGATTCGCCAGCTGCGGTGAGAAAACAGAGCAGAACTCCAGGTCCGAGCGATTATGCGGAAGAAGTTCTTGGAAACATCGACGATGAGAGCATGGCCTTCGAGGACGTCGTAGTTGAGGCGTAGTATGCGTAGTATGTACCTCATATATGCCTGTCACGCGTCCTACTTCACTGCTTGTTTCCCAACGTGATATCGGTGCTGGCGAGACGTTCCGCCGCCACACGCACTGAACTGAGACGCATCGTCTGATGTGTGAGACGTACGTGTCTCTTGCCCTCAGCCTTCGACCGACAGTGAAAGCGGCATACACGCGGTGGTAAAGTTTGGCTCTCGAAAGACACTTCGTTGCAGGTAACCGGCAGATCCAGGCTATATGCACTGTCTTCTCAATGTCTGTTGAGAAGCAACCGGGTAATAGTGCTCCGCTGGCATTGCATCAGACAGTCCAGAAAGAGTGCATGTATGCGACATGTTTCGTATCGAGACAGGTCAGTCGCGATCGGTCAATCCGTAATCTTCGTGGACTTGCCGGATTGTCATCTGGCGGTTTGTCGCCAACTGTGAAGGAAGTGTGCTGTCATGGATCGACGAACAGTAGACGTGGCTCATACCCTGCCAATGAGAATCTATAGACAGAGTGTGTGAATATTTACTTTATTCACTCGTCCCGTTCACGCCCAAGGGGAAACGAACCTGTGCGGCGTCCTTGGCCTCGTTGTATTGGTGCAAGAGCGTGATATGCCTGGAAACTATCTTGGCTGCGTCTTCTCCCTCCCTATATGTGTGGGCATTTAATTTTTGCGGGCATCAGAAACTGCTAGCGCATTGTCCCACCCAAGCGTCTTCTGGAGGTCCTCGATTTCCTCCTGCAACGCGGCGATCCGCGCTTCTTGTTTCTATGCGAGGACCGGTATGTCGGCCCTTAGCGATCCGATCAGAGAACGGCGTACCTTGGCGGAAGTGGATGCGTGCATGATAGCTAGTGATATGCGACGTGTAAGTTGTGAGTTATTTGAGTGATGGCCAAGACCTGAGCCTGCTAAAACGCCACAAGGGGCAGTCAGGGACGCGTTGTTTACGCGTTATTTGTAGTGATCGATCGTGCGGAAGGGCTCGAGCGCCTCGGTAACATCTCGGATTTTGAAGGCGTGTGTGAGATCGGTTGTGTCATATCTCATCCACGACTCTGATACACCCTTCTCACAACGTGTACTGCTCGTGCCATTCCCCTTCCACCCGGGGACGACGGCGGACACACTGGGGAACTCGGGTACTAAAGGCGTACAACCTTTAAATACCCATCGAACTGGGTGCATGTCAAACTCCAGACACTCCGGACAGGTAGCCGGAACATAAAAAGCTCCCGCGCGGTCCCCCTACAAGCGGTCTTTGTATCCCCGGCGCTGCGGTCTCGATATAACTTCGTGGCAGTAAGGTTGGTCATCTTTCGGATTGCCACTACCCACTAGGCCCTGATCGCAGCTGGGTACTGCGCGCCCTCTGCCGCATTTATACCTCGCGACTTTGCTAACCCGCCCACAGGTGCGAGGATGGGCGCGAATTTGAAGCTCTTCTGGAGGCAGTTTGCGGCACTCGTATGGAAGAACTGGATAGTGTTATTGAAGCATCCCTGGGTGAGCCTATCTTTTGCATCTTCTGGGACCGATGTTTGATACAGAACCTAGCTCAACATTGTGAGATGCGTTCTGCTTCCCATCGGATATGGCATCTTCCTCGCCGTCGCGCAACTATTCCTCACTAAGCCCAATAATGTATGGCTTTACTTTCTGTTCACTCGTGTCTCCGTTGACAATTGTCTAGTATGGCTTGGGTACTGCCATTCCAGTGCCGAGTCTTATAGACCAGTATGATGGTTCTATGGCGTTGGTCTGGGCAGACGCTACGAATGGTACCGGGAGCCCATCCGCGCAGGACATCATCTCGCATATAACGCGCGAGTTCTCGTCCAAGCAGCTCGGCAACGTCAAGAAGGCCGCCTCTCCCGACGATATCCCACCTCTGTGTCCCGAGAACTTCAATGGGTTTTCGGAGTGCTATGCTGCCGTTGTCTTCAACTCTTTGCCCATCGCTAATGACGACAGCGAAGTGGCCCTGCAGCCGATCAATTATACTCTCCGAGCCGATGGTGGATTGTACTACATTAACGTGGCTAAACATACCAGCAGCTACGAGGAGCGCGTCCTACCTTTGCAGTGGGCCGTCGACAGCGCTATAATCGAACTCACCACCGGTGTAGCTCCCGCAACACCTCTAGAATGGCCATTCACCCAGGAGACCAACACTGAGCAGTCTACCGACATTCGTCTAAGTTACATCCGCGGCCTGCGTACTTTACTGGTCCTAGCTCTATTTGTATGCTACGTCGGCATCGCCTATCAGCTACCCGGTGCGTTCACCGGTGAGCGCGCCAACCTCCTCACAGCGCACTTGAAGGCGATGGGCCTAATGGACTCGGCACGTATTATCTCGTGGCACGTCAGCATCTCGCTCGTGTACCTCCCAGCTTGGATCATCGTCTCGCTCATCTGGCACTATCGCATCTTCACTGCGACGAACGCCGGGCTCGTCCTTGTCATCCATCTCCTTCTGGGCCTAACGCTGGCAAGTTGGTCGTTCTTCGTGTCCGCGCCGTTTGGGAAGAGCCCGCAGCTAGCCGCAATCGCATCGACTGTACTTTCAATCGTGTTCGCAATCCTGGCGCTGGTCGACACACATGCAAGCACAGGCGCAGCCTTCTTCTTCTCCATCTTCTTCCCACCAGGGTTCTACATATTCGCCATCAGAGCGGTTTGCGGCTTCGAGGCTCACCAGATCGCTACTAATGTACTCAAGCCGGATCCCGATAACAATCTAATTCTGCTGCCGCTCATATTTGCCGCTATTGTAAGCGATTGCCCTTGCCGGCTTCAAGAGTCAATTGCTGAAGCCCTTTACAGATTGACATTTTCTTATGGCCCTACATGGGCATACTCCTGGAGAGGCGACTGTACGATGCTCAGAATCCTTCAACTTCTTCATGGCGCTTCTGGCGGAAGCGGCGGTCGTCGACGGAGGACAGCACGGTGCCGCTGTCTCCGGGTACCGCGATCTCGATACGCAATCTCGGAAAGGACTTCCAAACATCGATGTTCAAGCGCGACAAGGGGCTTGTCACCGCGGTAGCCGACCTCAGTCTCGACATACCGAAGACGGGAATTTACGTCTTGCTCGGGTCAAACGGGTGAGTAGATTGCTAGCCATACGTTATCGGCGCATGTATTCATTCACTGCTCCTGTTAGTGCTGGGAAGTCCACAACGATGTCCATTCTCGCCGGTCTGTTGGGCCGCACACGCGGCTCCGTCCTGTTCGAGGGTGGCGTCGAGCGGCCACCACTGGGATCGATCGGACTTGTACCACAGAAGAACGTGCTCTTCCCCGAGCTGACGTGCTACCAGACGCTGCGCGTATGGCGCGCGATCAAACCGCTTAATGACTCCGCAGAAGAAGAGGACATCGAACAATTACTAAAGGACTGCGATTTGGGAAAGAAGATCCATTATAATGCGAACGCGCTGAGTGGTGGGCAGAAAAGGAAGCTGCAGTTGGCGGTCGGGTTGGTCGGAGGTTCCAAGAGTGCGTCCTCACTGATATAAAATGCGGCCTATGCTAATTGTTACATACTGTAGTACTCCTGGTTGACGAGGTATGTTTCATGAGCTCTATTCCACACTCTTCTCTGAGTCCCTATAGTGCACATCCGGCGTAGACCCGCTATCTCGGCGTGCACTGTGGAGAACGTTGACTTCTGTGCGGCACGACAGAACAGTTGTATTCACTACACACGTACGTTTGCCGCTACAGATGCACATCGAATCTGACTTGCTGACTATCGGCTGCAGTTCCTCGACGAAGCGGACCTACTCGCGGACACAATTGCTGTGCTTGCAGCTCCTGGAAAACTGGTTGCGCAAGGCACCCCAGTAGCGCTCAAGTCCAGCCTTGGTGAAGGCTACACGGTACAAGTGTCTTTTTCCGGGAATCAAGTTGGCGAAAAAGCTGGCAACGAGCCTTCGGAACTTCTTGATCGAGTTCGCCCATTGGCGCCGTCAACGTATGTGACTTCATCTGGGCCCAATGAGGCATCCTACCATTTGAAGGCCAAGGACCCTGCGGCCGTGCACAAAGTGCTCGAGGTCATGGAGTTGGAACGTAAAGCTAGCAGACTTGCGTCCTACTCCGTGCTCAGCACGTCCATCGAGGACATCTTCCTGGGCCTCATGCACAGCAACCAAGACGCCGACTCGGAGAAAGCTGACAGGAAGTCTGCTGGCTCGACACTGCTACCTGTACTCTCACATGGCAGCGCTCCGACACTGGAGCTGACCAGCGGCCGAAGGAGGTCCCCTCTCGGACAGGCATTCACGATATTCCACAAACGAGCTCTCATCGCGCGGAGAAGTTGGCTTACGCCCTTTTTGGCAGTGCTTGTCGCAGTAGCAGGTTCCTGCGTTCCTCTGTTTTTCATCGCTGGACGTGCACGTCAAACCTGTGTGCAAACCTTCCAGCAGACAAGTAGCGTTCCGATCTACTTGCCATATTCTCCTGTCATCCTGGCAGGCGTGAACGAGACTACGCCCGGTACTCAAGTTCTGGAGTCGCCGCCCGGTATCATCTCTTCGCTTGGGTCAACTGTCAGCGCTGTTCCTGTGGAGAACATTGCCGACAATGCCACTTTCGTTAACACCATTAGCCAAAACTTCCAGAACCTGTCTCTTGGAGGCGTATCACTAGACCTGCAATCCGGCCAAGCGCTAGTGGCATGGGAAGCGACTCCGCCCGGCTTGACAGGGCTAGTGATGCTGAACTTGGCATCTAACCTGTTGTACAATCATGCCCTCAACTCGTCAGGGAAAAGCACCGGTGTGCCTCAGCTAATCGCAGCAAACTACCAGGACTTCCCTGGATTTGATGCTGGCACTCTTGTCGCCCTTAAATGGCTGGCATTTTATGGAGCTGCGATGGTACGTATATCCGCTACTCATAAATGGCTGAACTGACTTATGAGTTTAGGCTGTGTTTCCCGCATTCTTCTCCCTCTACGTCTCGAAAGAACGTCGGTCATCCGTGCAGGCCATGCAGTTGTCGAATGGGCTATCTAACACCGTCGGACTTTGGCTTGGGCACCTCATGTTTGACTCGGTGTTCTCCGTGATCAGCGCGAGCATCATAATCATCGTATTTGCAGCTGCCTCTAACCAATTCACGGGTCTTGGATTCTTCGTAAGTCGCTTCTGGGAACACACTTGATGAGAATTATATCTCACCGCGTCTCAGTGGGTGGTCCTGGTCCTATATGGAATCGTTGGCGCCTTGTTCTCGTACTGTGTTTCATTAGTGGTCACCTCGCCCTTGGCCGCATTTGCAGCGTCTGCAGGGTACCAGGTGATCATGTACATTGTAAGTCTCCGCCTTGTTCATTGTTCGACCGGAATTCAATGTATTTCCCTCCTATAGCTCTACCTAGCTGCCTTCCTCCTCACTCTCACTTATGCGAAGACTGCCGCCGACAACTACGACCTTACACTCATCCGTGCGTTTCTTTCATCCCAACCGCTTTACAGTTGACCGACCTACATCGAACAGATTTTACAATGTCGATTGCATCTCCTGTTGCCAATGCAGTAAGTATCTTGAACTACGACCTTCGTACTTTACGATATTCAATAACCACGATTTCTAGCTCCAAGCATCATTTGTGTCTGTTAATCTTTTCTCCTTGCTGTGCGACGGTGATCTCCCTGCAACCACGTCCTCAATGGGTAAACTGACGCGGTACGGCGGCCCCATTCTCTACCTCATCGTCTACGCATTCGTTCTCTTCGGCATCCTTGTCTGGGTGGACTCCGGCTCCATCCTGCCTCGCAGAATCGCACCGCGCAAACGATCCGCCCCCACTAACAAGGATGGTGCCTCTGCCCCAGGCCGTGTAGGGCGACAGGACATCGATGATGAGGCTGCAGCGGTAGCGGGCTCGGACGATGCACTGCGCGTGCTCAATGTTGTCAAGGCGTACGGCAGTCCGGACAATAGGGTCGTTGACAACGTAAGCTTCGGCGTAGGCAAGGACACCATGTTCGCCCTCCTAGGTCCGAACGGTGCTGGAAAGACAACCACGTTCAACATGATCCGTATGTATATCCTTGCCCCCTGCTGCGCATCCACCTCATAGATTCTCAGGTGGAGACGTCATCCCGGACGAGGGCGACGTACTCATCAATGGCGTCTCGATCGTGAACCATCCACGCTCGGCCCGTCTATCGTTGGGTGTCTGCCCGCAATTCACTGCGATTGACTCCGAGTTGACTGTGGAGGAGCATCTCATCATC
The DNA here is from genome assembly GCF_002117355.1 of Postia placenta MAD-698-R-SB12. Lineage (NCBI taxonomy): Eukaryota > Fungi > Basidiomycota > Agaricomycetes > Polyporales > Adustoporiaceae > Rhodonia > Rhodonia placenta. The sequence goes on along the minus strand of NW_020169832.1, from coordinate 1,279,106 downwards.
TACGGACGTCTGAAGGGTTTGTACCGCGGAGAAGAGTTGGATCGCAACGTCAAAGCCCTCATGCGCGCGACCTCTCTGGACATATACGCAGATCGCTTAGCCATCAGGTTGTCTGGAGGTAACCAGCGAAAGCTGGCATTAGCGATTGCGCTCATCGGTAGGTCTATCATTTTTTTACTTGTTTAAGCATGACTCACGTATGTACAATATAGGCAATCCCTCGGTCGTCCTCATCGACGAGTTCTCCACTGGTATTGATGCGAAGATGAAGCGTGACATGTGGGGGACGCTCCGCACGGTGGCCGTAGGGAAGGCAATCGTTATAACCACTCGTAAGTTGTGCTGACTACAGCAGACGCGATGTCGCTAACCCGTCGCCTCAACAGATTCTATGGAAGAGGCATCTGCATTGGCAAACAAGGTCGGCATCCTCGCAAAGAAGATGCTTGGTTCGTCGTCTATAAAATGCATCTGCGATCAACGCTGATGTTCTTTATTGTAGCCGTTGGCACGACCGATCAGCTCGCCGAGCGTTACGCCACCTACGAGGTCCACTTCTCATGTCGAACTCGAGAGGAAGTGATTCGCGCCCAGGAGCTCATGGCGCATATACCCGGGTCACGCATGGCAGACGATGTAGCGACGCGTTTCGAAGTTCCCATTGGGAACGGTATGTCGCTCGCGCACCTCTTCGGCGTGCTATCTTCTCAGGAGGACTTCTCTGAGTACACGGTGGAGAGGGCCACCCTAGAGAGCGTGTTCTTGAAGGTAATCAGGGAGAACGACGTGTTGGAGGAGGATCGAGAAACGCGGAGACGACGGTGGAGGGTTCGCTGCTGCTGACACGGATTGGAACGCATACCTGTTTGACGGACAGTGGCGAGGACATTGCATCTGATTTATTTGTTGTGTATTGGATGTTGTATTGCTCTTGAGGATAGGATAGAATAATGGAGTCATTTGGGCACCTGTTTGATCCAGACAAAGTCGCGGCTGGACTATTGCTTGCGATGACATATGGAAAGACGATCCATCCATTCATGTGCTTGCATTCGGCGCCTCCGCCGTGCAGATCTCTCAGGTTGAACGTTCGTTGATGCCTCCACCACCAGTCACACCAGGGTCCTCCAACTGCCCCCATTGGAACGCGGCTTTCCGACGGCCATAAACGTCCTTTCCCATTCTCTCTCACCCGCACCCGCACCCGCCCCCCCGCTAGCAACCACACGTGCGTAGTCAACTCGTCGACGCCCCACCATCGGTCATGCCACAGGAAGCACCTGCGCCGGCCGCCGATCCCAAGGTGGACGTGAACGGTAAGACGGGCAGCATGTTGAGAAATATTCAAGGTGACAACTCAAACTTGGTCCCCAGAGGAAGAGGAGGAGGAAAGCGACGAATACGAGGTAGAGGACTCGTCAGGGGTAAGTGGAAGACGGTCTAGAGGCCGTAAAATGTACCAGGCTCAACGCACTCTTTCACCTTGTTGCGTGTTTAGGAGGAGCAAGGCTTTGGCGAGGAAGAGGAAGAGGAAGAAGAGGATGAGGAGGATGAGGAAGCTGAGAACCCAGCTGGACCTGTGGGTCGTTATTCGTGTTCAACCAATGACCAAAACACTGAAGATTTCTCCCACAGAGCGGCAGCGGGAAAGCCAGTCTGACAGCCTTGTTGCTCCCTGGAGTGAGTGATGTCCCGACATCCGCAGTAGTCGTTATACTAATCAAACGTCCCCTTAGCAGAACAATGCAGATGACGCGAATGGAGAAGACGACGAGGAATTTGACCCGGAAGGGGAGACTAGTCCCACCATCTCTATCGCAGGCACGAAGCGGAGCCGAGATGACGAGGACGACGAAGAACAGCCTGCCGCTCGGGTCACAGAGAGCGGCGAGCTCGAAGGCGACTACGGCGAAGTCGACGAGAACAGTGACATCGTCACGAAGAGGGCGAGGACGTCTTCGGACGACTCCTGAGGTTTTGCGGTGACCGGCAATTGTTACGCTTGACGCTGTTCCCAATAACCCTATATATACATTGCGAACGATTGGTATCGTGTATTCCCTACTGTAGCTCCTTCTCTTCCAAGTGGTCTCTTGTCTCGGTGTAATCTTATCGCGAACGTTCAGAACGATGCCTACCTTACGACGTGCTTTGTAGCATCTGACAATTGAGCGCGACAAGACCATGCAGACGCAATCGGTCTAGCTAAGCTGCATAGAGCATACGTGAATTCCGGCATATATGCGTGACATGGGTATATCAATAAATGACTACGTAGGGTATTCATGCACCAGAAAAGAACCTCGTCGGCCGCAGGGCCCTTCCTCACCGTGAGGCGGCCAGAGCACTAGTCCGTTCAAGCAGCCCATGCAGCTTCTTCCCGAGGCGCTCGCCCTGCATCTTGCGCTCCCATACGTGGTACGCGGGTGTCTTCTTCTTGGGTATCCACGGCCGCACGCCCTTCTCCCCGTCCTCCGCGCGTCTCGCGCGCACGGCCGACAGGTCGACGACGCGTGGCGAGCACGTGTACTTGATCACCTCGCGGTAGAGCAACTTGGACTCTGCCGAGAGGGTCCGCAACGTCGGCGGTGAGGATAGGTCATCCGAGTCAGAGTCAGAGTCGGAGAGGCTGGAGGACACGAGCTCCGGCGTGGGTTCGCGGGTGATGGGCGCAGGGAGTGGCGGCAAGGATTCGATCTCTTTGAGGAGATCTTGGCCTCTGAGGTATGAGTTCTCGGTACGGAGGAAGCGCACTGTACCACGGAGGGCGTCGATCTGTCGCGAGGTCAGGTACAAGCGAGAATCGCGTCGATATGGATCCACACCTGTTCCAGTAGATACGATGTCTCCAAACTACCCTCGATGGGCACGCTTTCAGGCTCGACAGGTTGTGCTGCGGATGCTACGGCAACGTCAGCCTCGTGTATCCTGTTGAGCGGACGTGGCACATACGTTGTCGCTCAGCGTTGTTAGCCATTGTCTTCAGCTTGGCATTGTCTTGTTCCAGAGAATCGAGATCTGCTTGCAGCTGCTCCATCGCTTCCTCATACGCCCGCTCCTGCTTACGTGCTTTGTTGAGCTCATTCTCGAGGTCGATGATGGTGTCAGCCTGCTTCTTGACTGCCTCCATGCGGCGATCCATGAGCTCAATCTTCACAGACGATTCCTGGATGTGCTGGTCCTTCGACTTGAGCGTCCGTACGAGAGCCTGCATCTCATCGTTCAGTTGAGCGACTTTCCGCTCGGCCTCCACATTGATGGCGGTGGCAGCCTTGATGTCCTCGATGCGAAGCACCCAAGGAGCTGTCCCGGAGACTGCAGCCAGTTAGCATTCACCTGGCTCAGAAACGGAAACTAAACTCACTCTTCACAATGTTCTCGGTTTCCAAGACTAGAGGAAGGAGTGCACCTGCGTCCTTCATCACTTGGTTGAAGAACTCTGAAACACTTTCCCATGAGGCGATATCATCTTTACGGTCCTTCCCGACAGTGGACGCAGCGGTCTCCTTCACGTAGGACAGTACGGTTGACAGCTTGAACGGAGCTTTGGCGCTCCGTACATCGTTGAGGTAGGGCATAACGTTCCGTCCCGCAAGCTGGGAACGCCCAGTGAACGACGTGAAGAAGTGCCAAGCTGGTGAACGTATGGACTCACCGAAATACCGAAGTTCAACAGTTCTGGCACTATGTTGTTGAGGGCTTGAAGCTGGGGAACCAAATGCACCTTCAGCGCAGCGGAATCCTGCGTGAGATCATCAAGGCGTTTCGTGAGTTTCCTGCGGAGACTGTCAGATTATGGTCCGATTCTGCAAAACTAACAATCGACTTGCCTCGATAACACCTTGGCGCTTCGGCATTGATCTAGGAGACGTTGAAGCGGAGCAAAGAACTCTGCTTCAGTGTCTACATCTCCCGTTTCCAAGTCGACATCTACATGGTCGTGAGCACCTAGGATTAAAGACATACGTGGAATGGGTTACCCTCATCCTTCATGATCGCAGAAACAGCAGTCTTGATGAGTCCGATCGACGCAGCAAACGTATCGAGATCATGGTCGATTGCCAACGCAAGTCCGAGCTCACGCTCCCCTAGATCGAACTCGTACTCGTTGAAGTACGTCTCGGCAAGATGGTCGAACTGCGACTGCATCCTGTGGCAGACATGGTTAAGACTGATCTACCGAGAGTTTCTGTAGTGACTTACTTCAAGGCATCATTGACACACTCCAGCTCACGGAATTCCTCGCGCCGTAATAGATCAATATGCATATCAATACGCTTCTCCATGGGAGCGATCTCCGGGTAGATACGACCGATATTAAGGAACGATTCTACATCGCATTTGCGGAGAATAGCAGCAAAGCGTCTACACGTCGTAGACAGACTGGACAAGCGACCTCTCATCTGTAGTCAAGGACCATCAACAATGCAGAACACTGATCATAAAGTCCAGGAATGCATACCTCGCAAACTCCAACCATCACGTCTGAGACTGGACCACTGAGAGAATCCGGTAGGTTGTGCGTCTGAGCAACGACGGTATTGACGAGATCGACTTTGAGCGCCAGACGTTGGAATAATAAATAGCAGTTCGTAGCATCCATGTCCGACTCGACGTAGACTTGAGGCAAATATGGCTACATGGGTGAATAACAAAACATATCAGGACAATGTACAGATATTTGGAAACGTCGGACTGGACGTACCTGGATGATGTTGAGCAGTTCACGAGCTTCCCTTGCCTCAATCTTTTTGACCTCAAGATCGATATACCGAGCCTGGTTCTTGGACGCAGAAGACTGGAGCTTCAGGTTCAGAGACATCATGGCAGCGGTCTGGGAAGCAGCGGTCGCCGACTCATGTTGTGCCGTCTGGGTTTCCGCGCGAAGCGAGTCGAGTTCGCTAAAATTAGAATGAGCAAACAGTGGCTCGTCGATCATTGGATATGACCTACGTTTGCAGCTGCAGAACGAGCTCCCTGAACTGCATAATGGTGCTCTCGAGATCTTGACACGCCTCTTCGAGCGCATTGATCTTAGAAGCCTGTTCACGGATTTGAGCATCCCTCGCATCTAATATTGACTCCACGCATTAGCAAATCTCGCAGAAGCAATGCAAATGAGGTGTCTGACCAAGATCTTCCTGCATTGTCTTCTCTGTCTCCATATGATTCTCTTCAAGCTCGTCGTTGAGTTCCTTCAAAGCCTCGAGGTCTTCAATTGTGATCCGCATCTCCTCGATTTTCTACGGGATGCAGGATATGAGTTGGCTTGCGATTCCTTCGGATACTGTACATTGTAGCAGATCACCTACCTCGCCAAGCATCAGATTACGCTCTGTCAATTGGACGAGCATCTCTTCGGCACCCAGTGCATCGTCGAGCTGCGCCTTCAGTTCTTCGACTTGTATTTCAGCATTGGTCAGCTTGTAGAGTGCCTCCTCATATTGAGCTAAAGACGTGTTAGGGTTCGCCATTTGGTCGAGCGCATGGGCGTACTTACCCTGGAGCTCATCGAGGTTGGTCACATCTTTCTCCATCTCAGCAATACGCCTTCTTTGCTCTTGCTCCGTCTCTTGCGAGATGTCACGTAGACTAGCCAGAAGTGAATCATTCAGTAGGAGGCTAAGCGGCGGAACTCTACAACACGCATACCGAATGAGTGCCTCCTTCAGCCGTTCGTTCTGTTTCTCAAGTTGGATGTAAGCCAACGACTGCTTTACCGGGGTTTCAGTGACTTCTTCGGCTCTCTCTGCGTGAGAACATTAGTCCTGTGCCACATCATGTACATGGTATACTTACCTCCTCCTTCCTTGAGTACTTGTAGCTCAACTTCAACGATGGCCAAATTCTCCTTGACTTCTTCCAGCTCCGCTTCCGCCATTTCCGCGCGTTCTTCGGCCATTTCTTTGTCTAACATGGCCATCTCAAGCTGTTCCTGCGCATCGACAATACGGCTTTCGGCCATCTGAGCAAGCTGCTGCGCGTCAGCTAGCTCACGTCGGGTAGTGATCAGCTCTGTCTGCTGTGAGCTTAGCTTCGCCTGGAGCTTCGGACGCAGCGCAACAAATGATTCCGCTTCGGAAAGACGCGTCTCAAGCTCTCGGACATGACGAGCATCATCCGCACGCTTTGCTTCAAGTACACGTATTTTGGCACGGAGCTCCTGTACCTCCTGGTCGTCTTGTGTGCGCTGAGATGTCGTCAGAGACAGTACTCGGTGGAGTCGGGCAACCTACCACGGGTGTACTTGGTCGTGAAGGCTCCTGCGAAACAATTGGAGACGAAGGCTCGGGTTCAAGTTCAGGCTCCGGATCCCGCAATGGTTCTGAAACCCGTCGCAATGTAGATGGCTGGGTGGTTTGATGAGTTACTGGGGGTACCGGGGCGGACAATGGTGGAGGGACACTATTCTTGGGAAAGGGCTTCGAGGGTGTATCTTGGCTGGGTGCGTCGAAGCTTCTCTGCCGTGCTACAGTCGGACTGGAAGGATCTTTCTGCAGAGAAGGCGCACGGGAGAGGGAGCTTCTGGACTGCAATGATAGCGACGGTGTTCGCTTAGATGGCGAGCCAAGCCGGTTCGAACGGGGCGATGTGAATGAACTCCCGTTTGTAGAAGGCTTCGCAGGACTGCTTGCACGAGGAGAGGAGGGAGCCGTGCGGCCAGGCGACGAAGGCACTGTGCGAACAGAAGGGCCACGGGCTAAGCCTGTGCTACCTGTCCTGTGGTGGCCAAGGGCGGGCCGCAGAGATGGAGCCGGCTGGGTTACTACAATTAAGACAGTCTCGCGTAACAGGTTAACGGGGACTGACGGCAAGTACAGGCTGGGGCTCCAGTGAGATTGTCTTCACCTGACTGGGCCGCACAAACACACCGTAGTTCGGCTTGCAAGTGAAGTATTTGATACCTTGCACTGTTCCGTCGTTCTTCCCGTTGGCTTCCGAAAGCTCAATACCAACCCATCTCCCAGCAGAGAACGAGGTGCCACCGCAGAAGCGAACCAAACCTCGACCAGCTGGGACTTCAACAAGTGCACCAAGGGGTGGTTCTGCTGGTGCCATAGTTACACCGTGTCGGTTTTACAGCTAAGTCCATACAACGAGGACTTAAAGGGCCACGCCCTCAAGTAAAGGGCACGCAGGTAATGCCCGGTGGGATGAATGCACAAGAATCACTCCTTCAAGACGTCTCTTTGTATGAGATGCCTCAGAGTCTCGATGCAGGTTGAGCGAACAGGGAGCGTAAGGTGCCAGAGAGGGTGAATACAGCGAGCACCAATACCAGACTGAAGGAGAGATGGAATACTGCCAGTCTCCGGCAACAGGACGCGTTTCACAGTGTCCAGCACGTGACTGACGCGATCGAAAGCCATGTTGACATGATCATAAAGTCGGGTTCGACGGAAACAAAGTGCTCGAAGCGCAATCATTATGCATTTGATGGCAAGTACTATGTTTCATCACTGGATCTCCTTGATGCCATTGTTGGGGCTACTCTTATAATGCATCTCTCCGTTTTTCCGAGGCCTCGATCCGAATTGCTAAGCAGCTAGCTTGCTTCTAATCCTTTCGACCATCTTTCATATTGATCTGTTACAACGCGTATTTTTTCACCGCTTCTCCATGCAACCTCGAACCAAACTCTATCAACGAGAATCGCAAAGGTGGTTCGGATGGATTAACGATCACCTCTGTAGCCTTGGACTCTCCGAGAAGATTACCGTCAAGATGCTTGTGGACTTGGGCAACGTGCAGGTGATGCGGCGTAGGCAGGGCGAAGTCTAGTCCAGAGCACGTTCGAACCTATGAGAAGTTCGGTCTGCGACCTTCTTGTATCAACCAGTACAACCTGGTGCGAATCGTCAAATGGTTGCATCGTACATGCTAATTGAAAGATGGATTACTTTGTTACTGCACTCAGGATTGATCTCCATGCGCATAGCTGGTGTCCCTGTGAGTCCATTACTATGGATCTATCGGTTCCGTAACATACGTGAGTCCAAACCAGATCTTCCCGACCACCGACCACGGGATTGTGGAATGGGGGGCCAACGAGGGTGATTTCGGAATGAAACAGGTAGGAGGCGCTATTGGAGGCGAATAGGGGATCATGAAGGTTTGGCAATTTGCGAACAGATATACAGACCTCACCTCCGTGCATTACTTGCACATGCTGCTCCGTCGTCACATCCTACCAGATCTGATCTTCCATCGTGATCGGACAGTACAAAAGAAGTAAGTGACTTGAGGGAGCGAGGCAGAGAGTAGGTCACAACGAACTTGGTCCAAAATGCTAAATATTCGATGCGGACGGAATTTGCTCT
>NW_020169832.1:1260513-1265218 GCF_002117355.1 Postia placenta MAD-698-R-SB12 | reverse complement strand
GAAGGGGTCGGTTGGCAGTTGATTGTTGGGATTGGTATGCTGCGAGGGCGACAGCGATGCGCTGGTCGATGTCTGCTTGAGTGAACGTTGCCATAGGGACTTCAACCGGTGCGTTGGTTGGTGCAGGTGGAGCTGGTGGTAGTTCTGGAGCCTCGATGGGAACGTACTGAACGTCCGGGAGCTCGAACGGTTGTTCGTTAACAGGTGACTGTAGGTTCTCTGTTGTTTGTGCTGGTTCAACGTTGATTCGTAGAATGGCGAATACGTCTTCTGGGTGAGCGGGAGGGTGTCTCTGGTAATAGCTGACAAGCTGTTGATGGGCGACGATCTGCGGGTTGGAACCTTCTGCGCGAACCCAGGAGCCGCCTCGAGGATAGATGGGAGTCCTTCTTGTGGTGGTGACGAAGCAACGGTCTGCTCGGTCGTACTGGAGAAGGGGAGATCCTGCGAGGGCTGGTAGTCCCAAGGGAACCGGGTTTACTGCGTTGTTCGACGTGATGGTGGATGAGTTGTTCGACTAGGTGAAACTAGGAACGTAGCTTAGAAAGTTCGACCTTTTGATACAACGGTCTACACTCCTATATTGATGCCTGACTCGTAGACGACGAGCGAGGACTTATGGACAGTGCGTCGTCCTGAAGATCGAGCGAGGGAGTCGAGAATGACCACTACCCCAAGCGAAGAGGAGCAGAGACTTGGATGAATAACCAGGTCGAACTTAGGGTTCGACCGATTAATGGTACAACTACTTATACAAGTACCGACTGCGCACGGACCATCGTGTCTATGTGGTCGTGTTAGTGAAGAAAGAAACGTAGTGGTACGATACCAGGCACGAAGTGCGCACGGACCCCATTATGTAAGCTACATAATGTTCAACCTGCGGGTGAGCGCTAAGACAGGCGCCAGTATGGGCGCTAGTAGTACAAGGAATAGAACGGAAAGACAAATGTTTCACTCGAAGACCGCTGGCAAGACTAACCACCATGCTCTCATCTACATCAACCAGGCCGTTCGCGTTGACCTCACATGGGCTGCACGACACATTGCGACCTCGACAGGCATTCATTTTTTCGGGCAAGAAGAGTGGACGGCTGCCGACCTTCGTTTCTCACAGCTAAATGAGGAGATTGCATATGTTGACGCCTCTGGCGTCGGCTTGGGTCTCTTCTTTCCTTGGCTCAATCTGGGGTACTACTGCGAACGCTCGGGTAGTGCCCCCCTGGAGACAATTTTCTTCTTTGAAGGGCTTGCCACTTGCGCTGCGATACACACTGCTGCGACCCATTTACGGCAGTGTGGGGCTGCCGGTCCCAAGCGTGTGGCCGTTTTTACTGACAACTCCAACACAGTCGGAATTTTCAACTCACTGCGGGCAACACCAGGTTATAATACCTTGCTGAAGTCTGCTGTCGATGTCCGCCTCCATTTTGACATCGACGTCCGCGTTCACCACATTTCCGGCTCCGACAATCGTGTTGCTGATGCCATCTCTCGCCGTCAGTTCACTGCCGCCCTTGCTCTCATGCCTGGGCTCCGAATTCTTCCGTTTACACCCCCTCGGGATGCGTTGGGGGCGCCCACGTTATGACCCTTGATCTGCATCGTCCGCGACAACCCTCGCCGTTGCCGTGGACCATGGAGCGCCTCATACACGAGCACTCCATTGCTTTGGGACACGCCCTCGACATTTCCACACGGCACACCTACTCTTCAGCCCTAAATTCTTACATCACATTTTGTCGCGCGCACTTCTTGCCTCTTGACCCCACAAAAGACACCCTGAGTTTATATACTGTTTACATGTGCGCACACATCAAGCCCTCCTCGGTGGACAATTACTTGTCAGGTATCTGCAGCGAACTCGAAACCTTTTTCCCCCTGGTGCGCGGCGCGCGGAAGTCTCGTCTGGTCACCCGCACCCTTCGCGGCTGCAAGCGACTGCAGGGTGCTGCGATCGCCCGTAAACGCGCCCTGACGTGCGAGGACGTACACTCCGTGTGCAGTGCCCTCTCCCCGTCCCCATGCTATGACGACAGCCTCTTTCTTGCGCAACTCCTCACTGGTTTCCACGCGCTCATGCGCCTCGGGGAGCTCGTTTGGCCTGACTCCGTGCGTCTCCGCAGACATCATAAACTCACGCTGCGCACCACTGTGGTATGCGCTGGTGAGCTGCAGTACAGCTTCTTGCTTCCCGCACACAAAGCCGATCCATTCTTTGACGGCAGTCGCATCCTGGTCACACGCGACCTGGCACTGCCGGGGACCGTGGCGGCTTTCACTCGATATCTCGCTCTGCGCGATGCCCGCTTCGCGCTCCGCGCTGAGTTGTGGATCTGCCACGACGGCAGCCTCCCGACCCGGTCCTGGTTCCTGCGCCGCCTGCAGACTTTTTTTCCCGACAACGTCGCGGGGCACAGCCTGCGCTCCGGCGGTGCCACTGCCCTAGCCGAGTGCGGCACTCCACCTGACCTCATTCAGGCGGCCGGTCGCTGGTCCTCCAATGCTTTTCGGGCCTACATCCGGCGCCACCCCGTTCTCCTCGCGGTACTGCTCTTCGCGCGCGGCCCCGCTGCTGCGCCCTAGATCTCTCTGGCAGCAGTACCGCATGCTCTTGCTCCGTCTCTTGCGAGATGTCACGTAGACTATCCAGAAGTAAATCATTCAGTAGGAGGCTAAGCGGCGGAACTCTATAACACGCATACCGAATGAGTGCCTCCTTCAGCCGTTCGTTCTGTTTCTCAAGTTGGATGTAAGCCAACGACTGCTTTACCGGAGTTTCAGTGACTTCTTCGGCCCTCTCTGCGTGAGAACATTAGTCCTGTGCCACATCATGTACATGGTATACTTACCTCCTCCTTCCTTGAGCACTTGTAGCTCAACTTCAACGATGGCCAAATTCTCCTTGACTTCTTCCAACTCCGCTTCCGCCATTTCCGCGCGTTCTTCGGCCATTTCTTTGTCTAACATGGCCATCTCAAGCTGTTCCTGCGCATCGACAATACGGCTTTCGGCCATCTGAGCAAGCTGCTGCGCGTCAGCTAGCTCACGTCGGGTAGTGATCAGCTCTGTCTGCTGTGAGCTTAGCTTCGCCTGGAGCTTCGGACGCAGCGCAACAAATGATTCCGCTTCGGAAAGACGCGTCTCAAGCTCTCGGACATGACGAGCATCATCCGCACGCTTTGCTTCAAGTACACGTATTTTGGCACGGAGCTCCTGTACCTCCTGGTCGTCTTGTGCGCGCTGAGATGTCGTCAGAGACAGTACTCGGTGGAATCGGGCAACCTACCACGGGTGTACTTGGTCGTGAAGGCTCCTGCGGAACAATTGGAGACGAAGGCTCGGGTTCAAGTTCAGGCTCCGGATCCCGCAATGGTTCTGAAACCCGTCGCAGTGTAGATGGCTGGGTGGTTTGATGAGCTACAATTAAGACAGTCTCGCGTAACAGGTTAACGGGGACTGACGGCAAGTACAGGCTGGGGCTCCAGTGAGATTGTCTTCACCTGACTGGGCCGCACAAACACACCGTAGTTCGGCTTGCAAGTGAAGTATTTGATGCCTTGCACTGTTCCGTCGTTCTTCCCGTTGGCTTCCAAAAGCTCAATACCAACCCATCTTCCAGCAGAGAACGAGGTGCCACCGCAGAAGCGAACCAAACCTCGACCAGCTGGGACTTCAACAAGTGCACCAAGGGGTGGTTCTGCTGGTGCCATAGTTACACCGTGTCGGTTTAACAGCTAAGTCCATACAACGAGGACTTAAAGGGCCACGCCCTCAAGTCAAGGGCACGCAGGTAGTGCCCGGTGGGATGAATGCACAAGAATCACTCCTTCAAGACGTGTCCTTGAATGAGAGGCCTCAGAGTCTCAACGCAGGTTGAGCAAACAGGGAGCGTAAGGTGCCAGAGAGGGTGAATACAGCGAGCACCAATACCAGACTGAAGGAGAGATGGAATACCGCCAATCTCCGGCAACAGGACGCGTTTCACAGTGTCCAGCACGTGACTGACGCGATCGAAAGCCTGTTGACATGATCATAAAGTCGAGTTCGACGGAAACAAAGTGCTCGAAGCGCAATCATTATGCATTTGATGGCAAGTACTATGTTTCATTACTGGATCTCCTTGATGCCATTGTTGGGGCTACTCTTATAATGCATCTCTCCGTTTTTCCGAGGCCTCGATCCGAATTGCTAAGCAGCTAGCTTGCTTCTAATCCTTTCGACCATCTTTCATATTGATCTGTTACAACGCGTATTTTTTCACCGCTTCTCCGTGCAACCGCGAACCAAACTCTATCAACGAGAATCGCAAAGGTGGTTCGGATGGATTAACGATCACCTCTGTAGCCTTGGACTCTCCGAGAAGATTACCGTCAAGATGCTTGTGGACTTGGGCAACGTGCAGGTGATGCGGCGTAGGCAGGGCGAAGTCTAGTCCAGAGCACGTTCGAACCTATGAGAAGTTCGGTCTGCGACCTTCTTGTATCAACCAGTACAACCTGGTGCGAATCGTCAAATGGTTGCATCGTACATGCTAATTGAAAGATGGATTACTTTGTTACTGCACTCAGGATTGATCTCCATGCGCATAGCTGGTGTCCCTGTGAGTCCATTACTATGGATCTATCGGTTCCGTAACATACGTGAGTCCAAACCAGATCTTCCCGACCACCGACCACGGGATTGTGGAATGGGGGGCCAACGA